>NW_020837965.1:3820728-4090222 GCF_003676395.1 Aethalodelphis obliquidens | reverse complement strand
AAAAAAAAAAAAAAAAAAAAAAAAAAAATTGTAGCAAGAGCCAGGCCTCTTGTTATGCACTTAACATGTTAGTTCATTTACTTCTCAATTTTACCAAAAGTAATGTATTATTTATAATACACTATATATCATATTATTTATGTACATTATTAAAAATATACTATAATGTATCATTATCCCCGTTTTACACAAAAGAAAATTAATTGAAGTGTAAGCCCATGTGCCACAACTGCTGAGCCTGGGCCCTAGAGCCCGTGAGCCACAACTACTGAAGCCCACGCGCCTAGAGCCTGTGCTCCGCAACAAGAGAAGCCACCTCAATGAAGAGTAGCCCCCGCCGCAACTAGAGAAAGCCCACGCACAGCAAAGAAGACCCAATGCAGCCAAAAATAAATAAAATGAATTTTTTTAAAAAAACTAAGTTTATCTTGGTTCTGCTACTACAGTTGACCCTTAAATAATGCAGGGGTTAGGGGCACAACCATTTGTGGAGTCAAAAATCTGTGTACAACTTACCATCAGCTCTCCATATACATGGTTCTTCTATATCCTTTGTTTCCTATCCATGTTCAACCAACCATGGATCTTGTAGTACTGTAGTATTTACTATTGAAAAAAATCCACGATAAGTGGATCCCACAGTTCAAACCCATGTTGTTCAAGGGTCAACTGTAGTTTTGTAACTAGTTTTGTAACCTTGGACTGCTGTTTTCTTGTCAATGTAAATGGGGATAATGTCACGTATTCATTCAGAGATTTCTTCTTTAAAGTGAAATGAGAAAGTAGAAAAGAAAATCTTTGCTTTAGGTCAAAAAGGAATTGGTAGAGAAATGTAAGAATCATTTCAGACAAGATAAACCATTTCCAGGAAAGAAGAGGCAGTGATCCTCACCTCTAAAACAAACTGCCAAGCAAGGGCTGACATAAGAGTCAGTGAATGGAAATTCAACCTCTCATCTCTAGGGAGAATTGGCCTGTCTCTGTCCACTAAATGGATGAAACAAAAAATGCACAAAAGACTTCCAGCTATTGGTTGGCCAGAAAGGGCATATAGGATGCAAAAGAGAAAGTGAGCCTGTGAATTCTCAAATGTATTTTTTTCTTATTATATTTGGAGCGAAGCCGACCAAAACAGGAAGGGATCTGGAAAGTTGACAAAAATCATTACTCTCCACAAATTACTTTAACCTTGCCAAGGCAGTGACCTTCACACCACCACTGGTTTAATGGCATTTATTTCAACATTAGCTGATTTCATTATTAAACAAAGAGGCAGAGCACAGATAATACAACTAAATCACTCTTGTAAATATTTAATATCATTGCCTTTCTTTTTGCCTTTTAACGAATCACTATCAAAGCTGAAGCACATAGTAGAAAACACTTTTATTCTATCCTGGAAAAAAAAGCTTAGTGCTCATGCATTTTATTTATCTAGTTCTCCAAGTGACTTTGACACTTGAGAGCCCTTGTGATCTAAACAGTCTGAAGGAAGGCAATTTCGTGACAATTTGAGAGCTGATTTCATGCACTGATCAACATCTCCCAAAGTTGCCTCATGGAAGGGTACTAAACCTAACCTATCAGACACATGGCTAACACTGAAGGAGAAACTTCATTTTTAAAAGAAAACAAAGAAATGATATTGGCTTAAAGACAAATACATTCTTACTTGAGAAAAATGAATTTTCCTTTTTAGTTAAAAAAAATCATAAGTAAAATTACTAAACTATTCTTAAGGAAGAAAGGAAGTGGAAAAACTATTAAGTAACAGTTTGAAAGTTAGTCCTAAGTGGATTTCCTCACAGGCATCCACTGTGTTATAGACTGTCAACTGGGAACAGTAAAAAGAAAAAAAAAATGGGTGTAAAAGCTTTTTTAAGTGAACTGGTGTCACCATCTTACTTCAGCCAAGACAAAGCAGTCGACAGGGCAAGTCCATAAGTGGTACAGAGCATTATTAAATCCTGAGAGTCAGAGCAATTTACTGACAACTTCAAAAGCTAGGGTTGCATCAGTTCTTAGGGCAGTCAAGTAATTTAAGAGACAGCCTTGCTTAGAATGCATGCACTCCGATATCTCCAGAATCTTTCTTACATGACATTATCGATAATGATCTCAGCAGCCTGTGAATGATCTATAGCAAATGCCACTCATGCAGCGAAGATGACTAAGAAAACTTGAGGCAACTTCGTGGGAGGGGAAAGAAAATAACACCAGGAGTCGGGAAGTCCGGGTCTGATCCCAACAGCGCTATGCGCTGTCAATAGAGCAACACACACAGCACTTATGCCCTCTCAGCATATGTTTTGTCATCCACAAAATGACAGTAGGACGGACTAAAGGAGTTTTAAGTTCCCTTTCAGCTCTGAAATTACATCCTTCTAAGATTTGGGGAAGCAAATCAGCTCTTTTAAAAAAAGTAACTGTTCGCTAAATGTTCTTGTTTTCTTTATCACCCTTATGGTTTTATCAGGTAACATAAGGAAATCCCATAGCTCTTTATGCACAGAAAAAGAGCAAGCACATCCACTGAAGACTTAAAGAACAATCAGGCTTTAACAGGATTACTTTTTTTTTTTTTTTTTTCTGTTATGGGTGGCTCTAAAAGAAGAGGCCAATGGTTCCCTTTTGCAATGGAGGCGCCCCAAATCCTTCTACTGAAAGTGCAGTAGTATCAAGGAGGCGCTTGGAGCTGTCCGTGGTACTGAACTCTGCTAAGCGTTACTAACTCGGTGATTCCTAGTGCCCATTCAACAAATATTGACTAAGTCATTTCCACTCTGAGGCAGGCAGTTATAGGCACTGAATATACCACGACAAACAACACAGATACTGCCCCTGATTTTGTGGGGCTTGTATTCTCATGGATTACTAATTCCTTAATGTTGTATAGTGCCGTTTTAATTTGCACAGCACTTTTAACTGCATGATATCAATTATTACCCAGAACAAAGCCACCAAGTAGGCATTTCACAGGTAAAGACTAGAAGATCAAAAAGATTAATTAATTTGTTCAAAGTTCCCAGACCGATGGTACGTTGACAAGATGTATTTATGACGATGATAACTAATGCTTATTATTAATCTTTATGATAACTAATATTTATGTTAGATCCGAGCTCTAGCATAAGCCTTTTCTACACATTGTCTCAGTGTCCTCCCAAGTAGGTAATATTATTGTTCCCATTTTACTCATTAGGATATGAGGCTTCATGAGTTCATATAACTTAAGTGTCAAGCATTAACATCAGTGCTTTAATCTACCTGTTTTCTTCCTCAGCACCCTGAACTAGGTCTCCTGACATTTACCTCAGTGCTCTTTCTACTCCATAGTTCTGACATGCATTAGAATTACTCACACCTGGATATTTGGTGTTCCAGGCTCAACTGCCACATGGATCAATCAGTTTAAAACTGGGAATCTCACCTATAACAGTTTTGGCCAATGCATCGGTAAATGCCCATTATTGGTCACTTGGGGAAATGAGGGCGATTATGGCTGGCTCAGCAAACTCCATCTCCAAGGCCAGATTAATAGCCCCAGGCAAACGGTCTACTACAGATGGATCAATGGCAGCCACTTCATACTGAACGGGCAGCACATAAATAGGACAAAGTCCTCAGGCTTGCAATGAGAGAGCCACAAAATCCTTAGCTGAGTCAATGATTTCTAAATAAAATACAAGTAATTCTTACCAGAAAGAATTTCTTTCACCTACATGTTCACTGTCTGGAAAAAAAAGCCATTGATAGCCAAGCTCTGAGTGATAAGATGAATGACCTTAGCTATACAGTAGAGAAATAACCATAGTGACTGTCAACCTGCTCCAAATTTCAAAGCAAATAAGACTTTATAAGGTTCCCAGTAATCTTCCCATCCTATGCTGAGATCAGCTTTTCCTAGAGTTAAGCAGGCCATTATCAGAAGCATTGTTCACACACACTATATGGATACCTATTATAGTACTTAGGTAATACAAACTGGGAGTACTTTAACAAGACTAGTGTCTTTAAAACCACAGTTGTTTTAACATCTGTGTTATGCACTTCACCAGGAAGCAGTAATTTTTCTATTGAAACTAACCCATCCAAAAAACTATTCCCAATCAAACAGAAAATGTAGTTAAAAAGGATTCTTGAGTGAAGGCAATCCAAAAGCCTCTTTCAAAATTTAGAGACATTAAGGTTTTTAATTTTAGACTCAAAAGGGACTTTAGAATTATCTTGTCCAAAGTTTTTCAACTGGAAAACTAGTTTTAATTCTAGCTGTCTCATCCAAAATGTAAATTACAAAAAAGTATTTCACGTCAAATAAATTTGGGTAACTTTGAAAACGACATTTTCTTTCCTAGAGATTCAAAATTTGTATTGTCCTAACAAAGACTCTGAGAAGTCCTAAGGTCAAAAAATCTGTTTAATTTTGTTTTAAATCTGTGTTTTAAGAATCTATTTTGCCCATACTTTTTTTCTTGAAATATTATTAGCACTTGTCAAAATTCTTTCTGAGGGCTTCCCTGGCGGCGCAGCGGTTGAGAGTCCACCTGCCGATGCAGGGGACACGGGTTCGTGCCCCGGTCCAGGAAGATCCCACGTGCCGCGGAGCGGCTCGGCCCGTGAGCCATGGCCACTGAGCCTGCGTGTCTGGAGCCTGTGCTCCGCAACGGGAGAGGCCACAACAGTGAGAGGCCCACGTACCGCAAAAAAAAAAAAAAAAGAAAGAAAGAAAAAAAATCTTTCTGAAAATAGCAACCTGGATTAACACACTATATAATAGCAGATTCTGAAAGATGACAAAATTTCTCCCAAATCACACATACTTGTGTTTTTCCTTGGGGCTATTTTGAAACCAGGTAATTAGTTTTAAAGAAATATAACATTTTAAAACATCTCCAGTTCCTCTAGACTTAAACAATAAGCAAATGGTTAGAATTGATTGTGTTCCACAGTCCTCCCATCAACTGTGTAACATGCCAGTCACTATAGATATATTAGACCATGAAACTCACATTATTAAGTTCATGTTCAGAGACGTCACCAATAATTCAAGAATATGTTTTTTTCAATGCATATGTTAAGCCATTCAGTGATTCTTAACAGCAACTAGGAGCAACTGGCTATAGTAACATACTAAGTTCAGTTTAAATATTTCAAGAAAGTGGGTTGGGAGATTTTCCTACCTTTGTTGTTTGATACACATTTTATTTTGTTTAGGGAGAAGTGTAACACACACACACACTCACACACACACACACGCGCGCGCGCGCACACACACACACACACACACACACACACACTAGTATTTGAGGTTTGATATTTATTTTTGGATAGTATCAAGCCAAAGTACTGACTCTCATTTCAATAATGGATCTGCCGGCATTTGCAAGAAACAGTCATTAGCTTATCTTTAAGTAAATATTTTGATTGTCAGACAGCTCGTTGCAAACAAGGTTCTTTTCCAAACACTCACTCCCGATGCATCCAAGCCCACTTGCACATCATTCATTCAATAATCTGTGTCTGGCTAAAATATAAAATCATCATAAGGAAGTCGAAGTACAGGAAAAAAGCATACTTTGCTGGCTTTTCATTTAAAAGGGCTCCAGAGCATGTGGGACCTGGTTCTCTTTCAGTTCTCTGGTCTTTGCTATGCAACATTACCATAAAGCTTAGGAAATGAGCTATTACACACCATCATCCCTCCTAACGGCTATCACAGAAAATCACACACACAAAACAGCATTAATTGTCAGAATTAGCAGCCATTTAAAAGGCAGCTGTTCTTTCACTTTTAAATGGGCTCCAAATTTCAGATCTTCTCCCTGTGTTGGCTGCTTGAACTAAGGCTGTTACACACTTATACATACACAAGCACACACAATGGATCCTTAGCCAACTGAATTTTTTAAATGCGCTATATTCAAAGGACCCAAGAAAATATTGTTTACTCAGCGACATTTTCCACACCAGTGCTTGCCATCATTGTTCCAACTGGCTGGAAAGCTTCCAACCTGCACAGAAGCACTTGTCACAGCTCCAGGTGAAAGGAGCTGTTTTCTGAGGTGTGGGGGGAGAAAAGAGCAGTATCTCTTTAAGAGTCAACAGTAAATTAACTTGCCCAAAAGAGTGAAATAATTAGCAGTTAGTAGCTTATTAAAAGGATGGCAAAGGCCAAGCTGCCATCTGGGATCTCCAGTTTCTTGTGATTGTTCTTATGTCAAGAGGTGCACGTTGCATTAGCTTTCATGTCACCGTGCCTGCCCTTACTTTATATGTAAATTTTAATGAAAGATGTGTCACTGTTAAAATCATACGTCCATCACAAAGTGCTATTCGTCTGGCTTTTTACAAAGCATATGGTCTTTTCTACCCCTGCTGTTCTATTCACCACTAAATGCCTTCGAAAAACGAGGAAAACCCAATGATATCAATTAGATATTCTCTTTGTGCAGAGGGAAAACTGAGTATCATCAAAAACCGGGCAAAGCTCCACCTCACCGGAGGGCAACATTTCTGCCTCTATTTACACACAGTGAAAACCACAATGCCTCATTGTCTTGCGAGGTTAATCTTTCTTAATGAAAATTAAAGCAATCTGGAGACTGCCTGCTGATTACTACATGGAATCACACAGTTTTAAAGGAAGTAGGGGGAATAAAATATATTTATTAAAAATAAGTGATAGAAAGTGGCAGGACAGAACCTTATGGGATGATGGACACATTGAATATCTCAGTCTGGATGGTATTTAACATGGGTGTATATAGGTTAAAAAATATTTAAGCTGTACGCTTAAGAGTATGGATTTCCTAGGCCTTATTTACACTATGTATGCTGTCCTTCAATAAAGATACACAAATAAATAAATGAAAAATGCCTAACATTTTCACATACAAAGCAAGTTCTCTTTTCTGATTCTGAGAAGTTAAAAGGTGGGGAGTCAGCTAGCTGAATTGTTACCTGACAGTTTCCCTTTAAAATAAATAAAATCATTTTAAGACTACATATATAATAATAAGTCGAAAGCAGAATTTATGTAAGGCTTTAGAAGGAGAGGTGGTTGTGACATTTGAAAACCATTTTCAAACTCTACCGACTGTTAGCAAGATGTCAGAGGACAGGCCCATATTTCCTGGGTCCGCCCTGTGTACTTAGTACCTAGCAAGTGGCCTGGCCCGTTGCTGGCTCTCTGTCAATAGTTGTTGAATGCTGAATAACCATTGCTTTTCAAGTGTTAGAGTACACAATCTGCTAAATTCAGATGTATATCACACTGGAATGAATTATTTTTAGTACTCTACAAATGAAAGCTACGTGTAATAACATACTCAATCAGTATAAACCTATTAATAAGTATTTGGACAAATTGTACCTATACCCAGATGTATATACACTGCCCCACACACCTGAAAAACACACCATGGCATAGACAAACCTAAGCACATAAGGAAACGCATTCTGCTTGAATTCTTTATAAATGTTTCATAAAGATAATACAATTTAATAAAACATCCTGTAGATGTTATCAAAGTTGAAAATTATATGTCCTTTAAGATTAACCAACTTGCCTTGGTAAGCAAAAGTCTATACACGTACGTAGGTCACCATTCACCTTGGAGGAGAAAGTGTTTTATGATATATGCACACAGAAACGAAATCTGTGTGTAAATACGAAATCCAAATAGATAATTGAGAAGGAGGAAATAGACATATTGGTTAGAAATCTGAGAAATATTTTCCTTTATATATAATGCCAGTTGGAACTTAATTGAAACATCCCATTGATCCATTGTTCATTTTACTAATAAATCTGTTCACATTTACACATTTTAAAAAATGCTCCAAGAAACACCTGCTTTTAAAAAATTTCTTCAGTGTCCAATGAATATTCCTAAACAGGGAAGGAGAAAAAACATTTTTCGTATTTTAAAGCACCATTTTAGATATCACTGTCAAAAACACAGAGTTGCTAAAATCAGGCAATTTACTTCTTGTATTTAAAATAGACCTATTTTCCCCCTGCAGACTTTCAAAACGTTAGAAGAAAATAATAAAACATGGAAAATAGGCTTCTTTTAAAAACAAAATGATGTTATTCATTGTCAAGAGGACAAATCAGTGGTGGATGAGAAACAGATGAGGCAAGAGATGGAAATATAATATTGTCCTTATTTTATTATAATTAGATATTTATAGAGCACAGATGAGTTTATTTTCATAATTAGTAGCTGGCATTGCATTTACTAATTTGCATAAACAGTTGGCTATCAAAGCAGTAACTTATTTTCAGGGCTGTTGTGTCCTAGCAGGGACAAGAGAGGCCTCAACTCCCGAAATGAGCTTTTTTAATGTTATTACCAGCAAAATATAATCTACATGAAATCGTGTTCAAGTTCATGTAGCTTAATTATCTCTTTCCAGTTTGGCCAGTGTTGATTAGTTCATCATTAAAAGGCCAATGATCAAATCTACAGGGGAAAAATACATATAAATTGGAAGGGGTCTCTCAAATCTGGATGGATTAAAGTAAACTTAGGGTCAACACTATCTAGTCTAGTAGATAAAAAGTTCTGTAGAGCAAAAGAAAAAAGGAATTAAATGGCCCCTAGCCACCCTTACTATTTACAGATTGTGCTGGTTCTTGGCAATTGTTGAAGGTGTCAGTGACCTCTCTTCTTGGTCATTCTGGGCATTCTCCATACCCTCTCCACCCATGCCCACTCCCCTCTACAAAACTAACTTCAACCAACACATGGATCAGGCTCCCTGGCAGTAATGCTAAGGGTAGGAAATATTCCTGGTGCCCTGACCACTGCTGTGGGCAAAGCGAAAATTAATCAAGCATGCTGCCTACTATTGACATTCAGCAAGAAACCTTGGAGGAATATTTTATTCCTCTTTTCTCGTCAAGCCAAAGGCCAAAAGCTTGTGGTTCACGGGCCAAATCATTTGGCTCATGTGAGTGTATGTGTGTATGTATACATATATAGAGAGAGAAAGAAAGAGGCCATGAGCTGACATTTTTATAAAATCCACTCTGGCTTATCTTGAGGCTCTGGTGACACTGGGCATGCATTCTTGCATGGCAGCAATCAGCTGGAGCAAAGCAGAGGCTGCTGCCCTTGACGGGATTTGTGCTTTCCAGTTTGCCACAATCCGTACCACTCCCTACTGTTGATCTTACACTAGGACTTTTCTTACTACAAGATCTGCTCCTTGATAATACTTGTCAAGCCCCTGTAGGCATTTGAGTCTGCAACATCTATTCCAAGTTCATTTTAATGGAAAGTATTTGGTAATCTAACCCAGGACTGTCCATCCCCAAACTGACAAGAAAAGGGGGATGGAGGCCAAAACACACTCTAAACACTTAAACAAAGGCAGTCAAAAAAGCTGACCAAGACTGATTGCTGAAGAACTCCTTTGGTCAGCTACTTCTGGTTAAAGTCATGTTTGCTTTTGGCCCAGTGCAGCCCAATGACCTCCTGAATGTGGCGATCAATTGTTATAGCCTAAACATCCTGCTCAGTTTTGTGGATTTAACTTCACAATTCTTTCCACTACACGTTTGCTGTTTCATCACTCAGCTTTAAAAGAATGACCAAATCTGAGGCATTCTTTTCTCTGACAAGCTCCTAAGAATATATCCAAAGACTTTCTCACCTTTATTCTGATGTAATCTATGACCATTTCCCTCTGTCACTTGCACACAGAGCCAAGGGAAGGCCTGAGTGAGGAGGGAACTGGAGCCAGAACATCTGGCCCCACTCCATGACCCACTGGGGCTCCTTTGCTCAGTTGGTTGGGGTAGTGAGGGTAGCGATAAAGGGCATAGGTTGGTGTACAACTCTGGACAAAGTACTGAGCTACGTGCAGTATGGGTGCAAGGTTCTTCAGGGACTGGAGTGATTGAAACACATGAATAAGTCTGATTCAGGGCAGTTTGGCCTAGGTACTTTATAACAGAAACACAAAGTCTGGCGCACCTAGGAAGCTTGAGCCTTAAAGGGTGATAAGGGGGAGAAGGGTGTTCCAAGGACATTCAAGAAAGAGGATAAGAGCTTGAGGAAAAGCCTGAGGCAGGAAACCATAGTGTGGATTCAGGCAGAGAGAGCTGTTGACTTTAGGTCGAGACAAGGGGCCTGGTGGGGGTGATAGTGCAGAGAACGCTAAGTTATCGTAGAAAAAGTGGAGAAGGCGTGTTGACAATTATACAAGAACCCTTCAAAAGCTTTTGAGCAGATTGGCTGGCTACATGATCCGATTTAATTTTAATTTTGCTTTATTTTCCCTTTTAGGAAGATGACTGACAGCAGGATAAGAAGGATTAGGGGTTTTGAGTCCCTTCTTGGTATAACCTCCTACGCTTGACCCATCTGGGCATTAAAAAATGAATACGTTTGTCTTCAACACACTTGCAATCTAGTAGTGGGGAGGAGCCCAATTCCCAAATAAGTTTAACATAGGATAGTAGAGG
Source organism: Aethalodelphis obliquidens (assembly GCF_003676395.1). Lineage (NCBI taxonomy): Eukaryota > Metazoa > Chordata > Mammalia > Artiodactyla > Delphinidae > Aethalodelphis > Aethalodelphis obliquidens. Next base: position 4,079,745 of record NW_020837965.1, on the reverse strand, counting down.
GGGACATGGAAGGAAAGCGCATATCTGAATGCAGCATGCAGAGCACTCACATCATCAACTAGGAAATAAAATCTACGTATGATTTCCGTGGGCAGAAACAAGAGGAGGAGGAACTGTCAATAGGGGAGGAAAACAATAAGTAAAACTAGGAGACGAGGAAAGGTACAGTGATATGGTATCATATTTGGCATCAATTCTGCATCAAAGATTAACAGGGAGGAAGGTTAAAGGTAAAAAGGCCATATTAGGGATGGCTTTGAAAGTGAGATAGCTAATCCTGCACTCCATATGGGGGACAGCAGAGCTTAAGCAGTTCTCAGTTACTGGACAGACTGGAAGACAACAGAGATTAATTAGGCTAGGGCACTAATCTAATAAGGGCTGACTGGGAACTGAACCAGAGTGTCAAATAGAGATGCAAGAGACATTCCAAAAAAGAATCCCAACAACCTCTCTTAACATCACCTGGGAATAGGAAAGTTCAAGAAGGAAAAAGAAAGCAATTGCTGAGTTCAAGCCCAGGTGATAAGGAAGACGGGAGAACCATTAACAAAAATAAGGAAGCTGGTTTGTGGCCAGATGGTGCGAAGGTTGACTTTAAATACTGAAGTGACAGTACAGTTATATGGACATGTGTTATGGAGAATTCAAAGTGGCAGGTTGGAACTTGAGCCAGGTCAGTGCCAGGGAGGTAGTTGGGAGGCATATCCATGGATGTCATCCTTGGACCCAAGAGAGGCAGTATAGAGTAGTGGTTAGGTGCTCAGATTCTGAGTTTCATTTTTACTTAGTAGCCGTCTGACTTAAGTTATTTAACTCTCTGAGCCTTGATCTACCTGTCCGTAGAGCAAGGATAACATCACCATCTACCTCACAAGACAGTTGTGATGATTTAGTGTGATAAGGCATATAAAGCCCATGGCACAATGGCTGCCACATAGGAAATGATCAATCAGTGTTAGTAGCAGTGACCGGAGAAAGAAAATAAGATTCCCATGTGCAAAATCTAAAAACACGAAAGACCTCTATCTTATGGGATGTTTTAGCGGATTAGGGAAAGAAAAGGAGAGAGGTTCAGGGGTTGGAGTGGGGGGCAGGGGAGACTGACCGTAATGTGTTCTCATAGAAGCCAGTGGGAGAAGGGACAAGTGACACAGTGCCACATGCTTCAGAAAGGCTGTGTCCTGGGCAAAGACTGGTGACTTTGCCTATGAAGAGATCACTAGAAGCCTCTGGTTGAATACAGTAAGTAGAGAAGTGGAGGGGGCAGCCAGATGTACCCTTTCAATCATTATTCCTCTTCCTTGTCCCCCTTTCCCACCTCCTTTCTAAAGGTATCAAGCTCATAACAGGGTAAGAGCTCCCCGAGACAGATTTCTGAGAATGAACCCCGCCCCTGTGATTAGCATAAAAGGAATAGGCAATCGATTAACCCCAAAGTGACAGGACTGAACTACTTCAAGGTAACCATACATAACTTTTTAAAAATCAAGAAAGGCATGAAATTCAAATGAGAGATGGCCAGTTCACAGACTAGTCATCAAGTCAACATTTTCAATATCTTGCCAGCCCCATCTTTCTTCAACATCTTCATGCCAGAATTCACATTTCCTATTTCTGTTATTTGCCAATCTTTACAGGAAACAGAGGCACATGGCTTCACAGAGATAGGGACTGGAGAGTTAGGAAGGAAAAGGGGAGAACCAAATGCAAATACATGTTTATAATTTATTAATTAACCTCTCCCTTCAGTCCTGAACAGCTAATCCAATTTGAGCTGGTGAGGCAGGTCCTCCAGGCTCAGGTCGCTGACAGCTTTGATTAGGGATGGATGAGTGAGCTGTGGTACCCAAAGGTGTGAAGCACTGAAAGGCATGTCGGAACATCAGAGTAAGCACATCTGCTCAGCGCCTCTCCTTTTCCCAGGCTGCCCAGCAAAAGGTGGACTTGGTAAGTTAAAATCCAGTGTTGTCTCTTTCTCCACTTTTTCCTTATGATGTAATGCACTGTCATTCCTATGTTCTTCCACACCTCCAGTCCCACCATTCTCAGCTCATCACCCCCAATCAGAAGACTTCCACTCCCCAAAATACAGAATATGTAACACAGAAGATAAAAGAGCAACAAATATCCCCCAAATTTCACATTAAATAAAATTTCAAGCTATTCTCCAATCCTCTCCTCTTTCTCATCTATCATCCTTCCCTCCCTGAATCCAGTTATTCCCAAGTGATGACACATTGGCACTTCATTTCACATCTTTCCTGTCCCTTCAGTACATTTACTGGAGGGGATCTTAGAATACCCTGATTTAAGTAAAATATATCTTCCCAACACTGCACAACCACTTTCAGAACCCCCCATTCCTGCTAGAAACAGCACATCATAATGGGTAAGGCTCATCCTGGATTTCGAGGGAGGCAGGCCAACTCAGAACGATCCCCAACCACTGAGTATGAAGTACATTGAAGGAAAGTGGTAGCATTGGCTTTTTATTTTTATTTTCTTTTAGTTTTTGTTAAAAACACTGTTAAAATCTGGACTATATTCATCAGAATCAACAATTCCCCTTGTATACATGGATATTTCAGAAGGCAGATTGATAATTATAATGATAAAAATAAAATGATCTCTACCTTTACTTCTACCTACAGAAAGGAACGTCCAGTTATGTAGAGGAAGCATGGTGTCCACCATGGAGGCGGCAAGAGAGAGAGAGAGAGCAGGGAGAGTAAAACATCAGCACACTGCAGACACACAAAGAAATGTAACACACATAACAAAACCCACAATAGTAATGGCAACAGCAGTACAATCTTGAGAAGGCAGCACAAAACAAATGCACAATGTTTTGCTTAAACAGTGTGACCAGCAAGGCTGCTTCCATCAGCTTCACATTTAAGCTTTTTCCCATTAGTTTCTTCTCAGTCCCATCCTTAGAAACATGACCACATCTGCATGCAAAAGCACTGCATAGCCACATGTATGTGAAATTGCACACACTTAACCAAGGTAAAATCGTTTAGGGAAAGTTTCAGAGAATCTAAGTTCTCCTGTATTTTCTCAACATTAATATGAGTCATGAGGATCAAGAGTATGACATACATGTATAGGTGGTACACACACAACATACGTCAGTATTTCCACACATATTTATGGACATCAAAAACAAATTCTGGAGATTCAGCAAGAACCAGACAGAAATCTCTTTCTTTCATGTTGAAGGAATAAGGAAAAGGAAAGGAGTATTGGCTTTTTAGGTAATCATCACAAGGGCAAACGGTGGGAAATGGAAAAGAATGAGAGGAGGAGGAATGGGGTCAAAGGACCTTCTTAGAAACAAATTAAACAGCAAATTGCACCTTCAAATCTTAGTGACACTGACCACCCAGAAGAATTCTGCATCCTTTTTTGAAAACCTCTCTCAAGAGGGATTCACAATATCCGTGTCTGTCATTATTTCATTGCCTAAAGACTGTTTTTCTAGAAGATTCCTGACTTACCCCCCAGAGCATGTGTACATAGTATGTCTGAATTCTCTACTCATGTACACTTCAATGTTGAGTGCTCATCAGTGGGTCTGAAATAAACCGAATCAAGATTAAAGAAGTCCCCACCAGCCTATCTCATCTACCTAGACTCTATGCTATGACATCACCCATATGATACACTCAGACTTCCAAGCCATTGTAAAAGCTAGAACTCCAAAAGGGCAGCTGAGAGCATAAGATGAGAGAATGTAGAAGGGCATCTTGTCATCAGGACTCTGAGGGCCTGCTTTTTCTGGTGGAACTTATTATCGAGGTCGGGCCACCAAATTCCAGCAATTCATAGAGCTTGGGTCTTACCACTCTGGAGATATGCATAACTCTCTCAAACTACCTGGATACTAAGTCAACATAAAGAGCACCCCCTACTCATATTCACTTCATAGTAACCTGCTGTAGGGGGATAACTTCTCTCACTCACCTACAAGAATAGAGAGACTTCATCCCAACCTCTTCCAGAGCGCCATCTAACACTGGAAAACTCACCTGACCCCCTCCGTCCAGCTCTGTTCTTTGACATCTGCTCCTATACCAGACCATGTGTTCATTGAAATGTCCAGAGTCCACATCATGGATCTTGACTCAGGTCTGGAGGATACAATTCTGTTGGTAAAGTGTGCTTCCTCCTTGTCCTGCCTTATCAAGTCAGGTTGCCCTCAATTGCCCACCTCCGCAGCTACCTGGACACCATAAGCAAACTTCCCTCAGACCTGGGTTGTTCCTTGATCTGATCATATACTCCCCTTTATGGCAACACTGTCTGACGGATCCAGTGTAAGGAAATGGGTGTGTGTGTGTGGGGGGTGTCCTTCCGTGCTGCCCCACCCTACTCAAAAGATCAAGAAAAAACAGCAGAACGTGGAAATACCTCTCCTTTCCCTTTTCTTTGGTCCTCCAAAAAAAAGGCACTGAATCCCATGTGTATTTTGAAAAAGACAAGAGAAATTAAAGTACAGTCTTTTGGTGTCAGGGCATGGCAGGTAGACCCATCTGGCAATCATTCCAAAGAGCAGAAGAAACACAATAGCAGCAATTGAACGGTGAAGAAAAAGACAATTTTAAGTAGGCTCAGTTCTTGAATCCTGATTTAGGCTGATAATATGGAAAATTTTTATTTAGGAGAAAAAGGCTTCATTCACAGCCCACCCTGTGCTTAGCTGAGCTGAATTTCCTGCACAGTTCATTTCCTGCATAATTGAATATTTTAGGTTGCAGATGCTGAATTTACAGATCTTTATATGCAGTTTTCTTCAGGGTGTATAATGAGTTAGAATCCTGCCATGAGGACATTAGCATGTTCTTTCGGTGGTTTTTGCTTTTATACAAAACTGAAAACAGTCAAACCCCCAAGGGTTCCCTTTGACCATTCGGGGCTCTGGGGCTAAAAGTCATTACAATGGGCAGTGGGATGGAGGGGAAGACAATAAGCTAACCTTTACTCAGAGTGAAATTCAGAGAAGCCCAGCTCCTCTCCCCCAACCTGGGGCCCCAGCATGGGGCTTAGGGAAGAAGTTAACCGCTCTGTTGCTCTGAAATTAGCTTCATTCACCCCCATTATCGACACCGTCATGGCTTGTTTCATGCTTCTCTCTTGGAGGCAGCCCGGCAGAGCCAGTGCCCAGGATGACAAATGATGGTGCATAATGGAGAAGCCAAGGGGGTGATGGGGGCAGGAAACCACGATGCATTGGGAAAGGTGCCCCCCACCGCAGGATGGTCCTGCTGCCAGCCTGGCCCATGGTAGGAGAGACAGGCAGCAAATGGCCTGCCAGGGATGATGAGGCTCTGAGCGACCAGCCAGAGGCACGAAGGCAAGCAATTCAGGCAGCTGCAGCACCACGAGCACAGAGCACCTACCTTGTTCACTCATCATGAGGTGGGAGAGGCCTTGAGGAAGGAAGAGAGGGGAGAAGAGGAGTCGGGGTGGGGGGGTGGGGAGGAGGGGAAGGATAAAAGAAAGAAGACAAAGTTAAAATTCCAAATGCCAGACAATCTTCTCTTAATTCTTGAGTGGAAGGAGTGGCAGGGGCATCCACACATACTGAGGAGCATGCAACGAGCACTGAAATGCAGGGCAGAACATCCCGGGCCCTCCAGTTCAAGGTCAGTCTTTTGTTTGCTGAACCTCTCGGCCACATCACGAGAACTTTCCTTTCACCATTGTTTCTATGCAACAGGTAGGATCTGAGATAAATCTATGAAAGATTAGGTCCCCTAGGAAAGAGACTCCAGGTGCTGGGCAAAGTAGGTTTCTTTCTTTCTTTTAAATTGTTTTTAATAATAATACACGGTCACTGTAGAAACTTTGGAAAATTCAGAAAAGAAAAAAAATCAGCTGTAATCCCACATCCAGAGATTACCATCCAATTTTTCTTTCCCCCTAGATACAGTAGTCGCTTCTACAAAAGTTGGACCACACTGAACATACAAAATGAGTTCCTGCGGGACTTCCCTGGTAGGCCAGTGAGTAAGGCTCCACGCTCCTAACGCGGGGGGCCCAGGTTCAATCTCTGGTCGGGGAACTAGATCCCGCATGCATGCCACAACTAAGAGTTCGCATGCTGCAACTAATTAGTCCACATGCTGCAACTAGAGATCCTGTATGCTGCAACTAATACCCAGCACAGCCTAAATAAATAAATAAATGATAAATAAATATTTTAAAAAAAAATGAGTTCCTGCGTTCAAGAGTTAGACAACCTGAAACTACCTCCATATGATCCTTGCCTTCACCCAGTGACAACCACACCCCTTACCTCTGTCCCTCCTCCACCGCCAACTTTTCCTATAAAGTCCCTCACCTTTGATTACAGAGGCCTAGCCAAGCACTGAATGGATTAAAGAAGGTACACGGAGGCCCAATAAACAAGTAGCAGAACCTCTCACTATGTTCTTGTGGAAGTCACACAAGGCTCTTAAGAGCTCATTACTTCAAGGGAAGCATAAGTCCTGATACAGCTATTAAAAGAAAAGATTTCCAACCAGTAGCCAACCATGATGGCTCTTTGCTCTTCCGTTGCTTTTATTACTACCGGAGTTACTTGGAGATCACCCCAGAGTGACCTCAACTTTACCCAGGGTAAAATTCAGGGATATAGGAGATTAATAAAGGAGAAAAATCTCTAAAGCATGGAAATCTGTAAATGTTTTTGGAGATAACTAGAGATTTAGAGAAGTAATCGAAGACAAAATATGGGTCAAGCAACTGACTTTTTAAAGCTCAATGATATATTAAATACATAGATACATGTGCCATAAATGTCAGTCATTTTTTCTAAACAAATTTCATTAAACTATTATCGTATTTTAAATGTACATTTCTGGCATTCATCTCTCAAGGCCTAGGATATTAATACTCATGGAGGAAGGGAATCATGCCAAAGCAAGTCATTCTCATAATCTGTTTTATTTAAAAAATTAAGTTTTGGTATTTCAGGGGTATTTGGAGGGGATAAGAAGAAGAAAGAACAAAGGCGCTAGATTTGACTAAGAGAAACCTCAGCAGAAGTAACTATTCATAAAATGCCTGATATTTCTGGACCAAGCCATAGCCTTCAGCATCCGGACCTAGCACGCTAAGAGGGAGGGCCTGGGGCAGGTCGGTGGCGTAGGTGAAGGGGGAACGGGAACAGAATAGGTGCGTGAATTCACAGGAGGGCTGTCAGCATCAAGAAATGAGGATAAGGAAGATCCAAAGAGATCCCTAAGAGCAAAACGGAGGTTAAAAATAAAAGGCCAACAGTACTATATTGTGTACTTGAAACGTACATGCTCAGAGAGTAGACCTTAAATGTCTTCACCGTAAGAAGGAAATGGTAACTATGTGATGACATGAAGGTGTGTCATAAGAGTGTATCTAATCAACACATTATCTACTTCAAATTTACACAATGCTCTATGTCAGTTATCTCAATAAAGCTGGGGGCTTTATTGAGATAACTGTCCTTTCATTTTTTAAAAGAAAGGACAAACATTTTTATACCTGCAATTAAAGATGTTTGGCATCTGGGAGGTGTGAGTAGAAGAGAGGCAGAAGAGTAAACAAAAATTTGCCAAATGAAGAGGAAACGGGACACTTGGTATTCAGAGGGTGTTCAAAGCCCTGGAGAAGCCCCTACAGTTGGGCCCATTTATGTATTACCTGTGTTTCTTTGAAGCTGTGTTTCCCAAAACACATTTCACTGACCACCTGCATCAGCCGCCTGGGGATACTTATGAACAGTGAAGAGCCTGGGCCCCACCCAAGTCCTAATGAATTAGAATCTTGGGGAGGAGATGGGGAAAGATCTGAATTTTAAATAAGTCGCACTAGTGATTCTTGTGCTCACGAGAACTCGAGAGCTACCCCTTTAGAGTCACATATAAATCAAATTTTGGTAAATTAAATTGTATGATAAATGCACTAAGAGGAATTGGATATACAATGGAACCCTGCAGTGGAAACTTTTGTAAAAGGAAGAATCCTTTTACAATGCAAATATCCACCACCTGTGTTTTAAAATTTAAATATGTACTTGTCAGGTTTTATTAAGCTACATATGTAGTTGCAGTATTGTGACTCAAATAAAATGTACATATTCTTCAACTTACAGAAAATCTGAAAGAGAAATATCAGGACAGGAATGCAAATCTGAGATCCTGGTGTCAAAACTTCGGTTTTGTAGGCAACAAAGCAAAACAGACATAAACAAGTATAACAGGAAATAACATGAGAGACGGGAGAAACTGTGTAAACGTAATATGGTTTGAGTTTTATTCTGCTTTTTGAGGAGGGAATGTTTGCACTTTCATGAGCTTTGACATTAGTATCTTCTCTTATACAAACCTACCCCCTAAGCTTGCAGAGTTAAGAACTGGAAACCAGGAATTCCAGAGGGTCTAGGTCTATTCTGAAATTCTGTTTCTCTCCCCTTCCACCCCCAAACCCTCCTACTTGCTGCAAAAAGACCTCAGGTCCCCCCAAAAGTGAATGGAAGAAACAAGAATCAAGCAAACAAATGATTCAAGTACCTACTATACGTAAAGGCTGCATAAGGTGGTGGAATGCAAACAAGTATGGTACATAGTTGTCAACCTCGAAGAGTTTAGAGTCTAGTTGGGAAGGTGTGTGTGTGTGTTTATATTTACACAAACATACATATGATACATATATAGTGGTACCTGACAGTGAAGGGTAGGGGTTAAGATCAAGGACTTCAGAGCCAGATTTGAATCCCACCTTTGTTACTTTCTAGTTTGTGACCCTAGGAACGTTGCTAAACATCTCGATGCCTTGACTTCCCATCTGTAAAATTTGGATAATTATCATGCCAAATTCATAGGTTGTTTTGAGGATTAAACAAATGAATATATGTAAAGCAGTGCCTGTACATGGTAAGGACTATATAAGGGTTATTGTTTTTTTGTTTATGCTATAAAAATATACCGATGTGTGAGGCAACACGAAGCATAGTGCCTGACACACGGTAGGTGTTCCGTATGTATTTGGTGAGTGAATGAGGAATGAATGATGGGTAACTGGTAAGCGTCAAATGATTAATTCAGACAATAAGGACGGTAGGACAGTGAGGAGGGCCCTGGGTGTGCAGCAGAGGTTTCTGGAGGAAAGTGGGATTTACAATACGCCTTGGAAGACGGTTTAGGATGAAGAGCGACGGAGGACGTGCCAGGTTAACACCACTACCTCCCAAGACCACCAATTGCATTTATAAGGACTTTCACGTCAACTTTCTGGAACACCCAGGACACTGCCAGGCACGGGGTAGGTACGTAATGCGTGCTGTACGAATTAACAATGAACACATACAAAGGGTTCATCTGAGGAAGAAGTGAAAGGTGATCTTAAGGATCAAAGTATGGAACCGTTGTATGAAGGCCTTGAGTTCCCAGGCTAAAGAAAAAGGACTTGATCTTGCAGCTGACGGGAGACATTGACGGCTTGTGGGCAGCAGAATGACCCAGGGAAAATGATGTTGAGGAAGATTGCTTTGGCAATGGTGTGGACAGGATGGAGTAGAGGGAAAAGAGAGGCAGAAAGATCTGTCATAGGCAGAGGGCCTAAATTAGTATCGTGGCAGCAGGAAGGAAAAGGGGAAAAGAGGATGCAACAGGCTTTGGGTGACCGATGAGATGCTTCAGGGGAAGAACGGATGGGAGACTGAGTGAAGCATTGTCAGAAATAGGAAGGTGGGATGGAGTTGGGAGATGGATTTGGAATGAGGGCGATAATGAGTTCTGTTTTAGGCATGATAAGTTGAAGAAACAGAAGAATCGCTCAAGCAAAATGTCTAAGGTGCATTTAACAGTATGGGACTAAGGTCTGCAAGAAAGTCAGGACAAATATGAAAGTGTATCACCTCCACTTCATGAAAGAGAGGGTCTGTGCCCATGTAAGTGAATGAATCCTCAAAGAAAAAGGGGCCAGAGCACTGAGTCTTAACCTGGGAGGGATGGGGGATATTAAGATATCCTGGAGGTTCTTTTTTTTACATGCATATTCAACAGTAAAGTAAAATTTTACATTCAAAAAGAAAAAGGAACTATATGGCTTTCCAATATAGATACAGAAAAATAATGCTCAAAAAAAAATCTTAACTGAGAAGGATATAATTAGCAAGGAAGGAAAAGCGATCTATGCTGGCTGTGTGTTATGTATGTGGTTGATGAGGAAAGCGGGGCGGGGGGAGGGGAATGAAGATCACCCTTCTTGTCAATTTCAGAAACAGAGGGTCAGCAGTAGCCCCGCAGACCACACAGCCAGCCTTGGGACTAGCACCTGGCTGGGTTTGCAGTTTGGCATTTAATCTGAACCTGATGTTCAGGGCTGCTAAAAGACAAGATATGGGCTGGAACAGGGGGCTCAGGGAAGCAAAGGGGACCACATCTTTCCAAAACAATCCCACCATCAGCTCTGAATTTGAATAGATCTTCAGTGAAGATTCAAAAGCCAGCTCCATAAAAGTTCACCTAATGGAGGGTAGGGAACAGGAAGTGAGCTCGGAAGAGCGTTTGATAGTCAGGATATTGAGAATTTTCAATACAGAATTCTTATGGAACTACAATGCCTTTTTAAAAATAATTATAAAAATTAGAAAGCAACTGAAATGTTTCCTATGTAGATGTCACACACTGTCAAAGTGCTGCCCTAGCTGGATCCAGGGACCATTCTGGATCCCACGAAGATGTCTGAGATTTTTTACCCTTCTCTTCACTCTTTCTAGTGCTATGTCCCACCCTTCTTGTGCCTATCTATCTGTGGTGCACAGGTTCTCAGGGTACATACAAGAACAAGAAGAGAAAAAGATCATCAGTAGGTAAGACATGCAAAGTTGAAACTGCTTTAGAACAGACTGCAAATCATATGTAGATTATATGCAAAATATACGTATGGCCCTCTAGACTATGTTATACCTTTTGGGAAAATCCCTGTGGAGATAGCTGCTTTTGCGGCTCAGGAGAATGGAAATGGCTACGAAAGCAAAGTCATTTGTAAGTGGCTGTGGCCATCATGAAGCCTGTCATGAAAATGACTAATAGAGAGAATAGAAAACATTTACTGAAACAGGCAAAAGGAAGATGCAATGTTCAGGAACCAGGCCAGAAGTTGAAGGCCTCCATCATTTAATCTAGTACTGTGTCCCCCTCGAACCTATAATATCCCACCCCCTCAGATAGTTTTTAATCCTCCTTCCTTCATTCATTTTGGCTGGGTAATTGGGGAAGGTATTTCAGGGGAAGAAGGAAGTCACTCATGGGGAAAAAAAAAAGAGAGAGAGAGATTCGGGGCGGGGGGAAAAAGCAAGTTATCTCTGCCAAGACTTTTCTCTCATTCACTTTCAGGGTAACTTTTCTCCCCCTGTAAAATCCACACATATCATCTCTTTTTCCATACTGAAGTAGAGAAATGAAATGTCACTAATTGCTATAAGTGCCAAGTGCCAACGTTGAATTTTTATGAAGCCACAAGGACTTTTAAGAAGAGTAATTACATAAAATCAGAAGGTAATGGAGACATTCACCCTATGTTTCTGGAGGAAGTAAGGAGATGGTGAAGATGGTAGGGGGTGGGGCCTGACAGAAAGAGAAGCCACAGGTAACCATCGTGTCTGCAGGGTGATTGGGAACTTGGAAAAGAGAAGGGGAAAGAAGAAATACACATCTTAGCATTTTAAGCGCTTAAAAGAGAGGAAATTCAGTTAATTTAGTAAAAAGAATTATAACAGTAGCTAATATCTGTTGACGGCTATATATAAGGCATGGCTATGTGTCATGCTATTAAATACAGCTCTATGGGAAAGTCATTGCTATAATGTTGATTTTATAGGTAAGGAAACCAAGACGTAGAGCCAAAATCCCACTGCTTAGTAAGTGGTGAAATGTGGATTCTAAGCCAGCAGGTGGATTCTGCAGGCTGGATGGTAACTATGACACTAGCTACCCTGTCTAATTCAGTGCTGGTGGAGAAGGGAGGAGACATGTCTTGGAGAATTCAGGAGCAGAAAATAGTGTCTGGACATTAATTCAACTTCATTTATGATTCTGGTGTAGCATGATTTAAGGTGCCCTGGGGAAACCCTTGTACATAAATGGCCACCATCTCCCTCTCCTCAATCTCCATCCCCAGATTCTACTAAAATATGAAGCTTTTCCTTTCCTGGGTCATTTCTTGGGGTTATTAAGCAACTTCCCTCATTAAAATGCAAATCTGAACACAAGCTGCTCTCAGGCTCCTCAGTCATTGCACTGCCCTGTGTGCGAGATCATCAGGAAGCCAAGCTTAAGATCTTTCTCCAAAGACAGGAGTGGCACAGGGACATGTGAGAAGGAAGGATGGAGACACGCAGTCACAGGGTGAGGAAGTCTGCCACCATGGGCAGGGGAGGACACAGGGGACAGGCTGGGACTGGGGAGAAGGATGCTTAAGGGGTGGGGCCTGAAGGAAAGCTCCACCTACTTCCACAGTCGTGTCTCAGACCAGCCCTTCCACAGGCAATTTCCTGACCTTCATCACGAGCTTCAGCATGGACTTCAGTTTCCTCGTCCTGTCTGGGGTTCTCCAGTGGCTTACAGCAGAGCCTAGAGCTGCTCAGCGTTTTGATAAATGACTTGTCTGAGAACATTCATGGCATGCTGTCTGGATGTTGTAATGAACTAAAGCTGAAAGGAATAGCTAACTCTTTAGTCATCGGAATTAGGGCCCAAAAGATGTGAGTAGGCAAAAGCAAAATTTAATTTTAAGGGGCAAATATAAATTGTGGCACTTAAGCACACTACCCCCACCAACCCCCAGAAGTCACAAATAAAAAGAAGTCAAAAGTCCCACCTCTTCTTATCACTGACCACAAAACCTAGGGTTCTGGTTCAGAGAACAGTGCCATATATTAGGAGGGGCATTAATGAGGTAGACATATCCAAAGGAGGAGAATCAGGTGCTAAGAGGTTCAAAAGCATGTCGCATGCAGAATGGCTGAAGGAACTGCTACGCACAGCCCACACAGGAGAGAGCTAGGTAAGGACATGAGAGCTACCTTCAAACATTTTAAAAGTTGCGCATGCAAGATAAAGGACCGAGTGCATTCTGCAAGATGAGGGTGGAATAATAGGGATATTTCACTTGCCAGAATGCCACAGAAGAGAGTCAAAGTGGGGTTTTAGAAGATACCCACCAAGAATCCATTCCAACTCTAAGACATAGGGTTTCTGTGAACCAAGATGATTTCTGAAGAGGCCAAGCAACTACTTACTGGGTTGAACCCTATGAAACTATTTGACTGGTTTTGACCCACAAAAATGACAATTAAAATGGTTCACACTGATACCCTGAGAACACCACCCATAATCAAAAAGGCTGAAGCACGAAACGAGTCATCAACAAACCACCCAACAGCAATCATGAACCGACATGAACAGAAGATCAACCGTTTACCTGTATGATTTTGGCTTTTCCACAAGCCTTGAACAATACTGGGGATGAAGTGAATAGTTGGACTGATGATGGCGATAGTTTCCAGAGGAGAGCCTGTTGATATTTCTCCAAGGCAGGTGCCTCTGGGTTGGTCCTTCCATGATGCCACTACATTCCATTCTCACCACTAAGCCCTTTGTTGGATGTAACTGTGCTAGCGCACTCACTATTTGCCTCTAGACCGACTTTGTTCTTACAGCATGGTGACCTGGACTGAACAGAAAGTATTTCCTCAATGGCGCCCGTGAATCACCAACAGTGTCTGTATGGCATAGCCACAGGGAAGAGGAAAGAATGTCTGCAGCACCTTCCCAATCTATTCCACCTCTCTGGAGGGGTGGGTGTGGCTTCTTTTTTCTTGTGCCTTCACTTTCCTTTTATTCATGAAAAAATGAAGGCAGTCATGCTTGTCACTCTAAGGGTTAAAGCATCAGCAATTATGGCTTCTAGAAAAGACTCTTCCCAAAGAAGAGGAAGTCCTTGCTCTCCAAATGTCATGAACTTCTCTAAAATAGCTCTTTGTTCATGAATGACATGAAGCTGGAAGGGTGGGCAGATGTGCTAGATGAATTAACTGTATCCAAATAGACCACGGTGTGCTGGATTTTAAAAATCCAGGGATGAATTTGACAAAATCAAAGAATGGCCCCAAGTCTAAGTCAAATAAACCAATTGCACAAGTGCAGGAAGGGGAGAGAAATGGCTTAGGAGCAGTGCACACATAATCTTAAAAGTTTTCAGTGACTTTAAGTTCAATTTAATACTATAGTCATTTTTTAAAAAGTAAGGTGTTTGATGCTGCCATTAATAGATGTAGGGAGTCTAGAAAAAGGGAGCAATGCTACCACTCTATAATGAATCGGTTGCAGCATGTCTGTAACACTGTATGTGGTGTGGGCATCCTTCTTTGGAAAGGAAGCAAAACAATGTTATTTTTTCAGAGAACTATGACCTGGATGAAAGAGCTGAAAACCCTCCTTGTATGAGAATGCCCAAAGAAACTGGAGACGTTTTAGCCTTTAGAAAAGAAAATCCTTAAAGACAAAAGCCCTGTCTTCAAACACTGGAAGTGTAATTAGATCTATTTTGTGTATCTCCAAGGGCTGGAAGCAATACAGGTGGTGAAAGCTATAGTGACTCAGAATAAAGGAGAGCTTGTGAACACTCAGTGCTGTTAGAATGGAACAGAATGGCTAAAGGAGCAATGAGTTACTCATCACTGCGGTGGTTCAAGCCAAGTTTGAATAAACTCTTACAGAAGAGATTCAAAAATTAGGTGCACAAAGAACCTTGACAACCATCTGGCTCCTTTCCATCTCTGAAATGCTGATTCTAGCAACAAAGTTTATGAACACATACGAGATGGCAAGCAGTGGGGATGCAGGCATGGATAAGTCTCTGTTCTCAAGAATAAGGGACTCCCTGTCCTTCAAGAGCCCACAGTGGCTGATGTGGGCATGTGGGGGACAATACACAGCTGGTTATAGCAGAGTGTATTATGATGAGGGCTTTACTAGCCCCGTGACCTAAGGTGCCATGGAGCTCAAAGGGGGGATCATTCATCCCCTCCTCCCTTCTATCTCCTCACCCCCACCTCCCTGCTTCCCTTAATTTATGGAGGGTATAAAACAGCAGTTAATGCTGAAGTTTTTAAGTCCCTTCACTTTCCTTTAAAACACTGGTTTTCAAACTTTGGTCATATCAGAGCACCTGGGGGAAACGTCTTACTTCAATGAGCCTGGATCGCATTCATTAACTCTCCAGGTGATTTTCATGCTCACCAGAATTTGCAAACCGCTGCTCTATATAATCCAAAACCTGGGTTCAAATCCCAGCTCTACCTCTTGCTAACTGGGATTCTGAGCATGTTAACTATGCCGTGCCTTTTTCCTGTAAAACAACAGCATCTCACTTGTAAGATATCTTCTCAGGATCACTGTGACCATCACATGCAACCACATATGGATACCACTAAGCAGAGTTCACGGCACGTAGGAAGGGCTCAAAAGCTTGTAGTCACTGCTGTTGTTATTCAGGAGACCGGCATATCTAAGCCCTCTCTCCTCCAACCCCCCCTCTCATCTCTTGCCAACATCACTTCTCCAGTAAGCTGGCAGCACCGGCAGACCGCCTACCCAGGCGTCCTCAGATGCCTCCCTCCATGGGGAGGCACAGTCAGCTAAGTGGCCCCATAAGGGCACCCACTGTCCTCAACAATCAGCTGTATTCCATCGGCCCACCCCTCCTGAGGCCCAGCCCCACAAACTGACTAGCTTAGCCCAGGAGCTTTCCAGACCTTCCTAGGCAGGTCTTCGGGATGGGAGGGTCTCCAGTGCTGCCATAAATAGGCTGTGTGACTCAGCTGAATTACAGGGAAGCGTTATGGCCTGTTTTCTCTCCTGTACAAAGAAGGAATTAATCTAGAATAGTTTCTCTTTGGTCTCACCAACGGCATCTTGAACAGCACAATCTTTGAATGAAACTTCCCCATACACTGCAGCACATTCAGCATTCGTTGTCCCTTCCTCCTAAATGCCACCGATGCCCCCTCATTATTGGAGCAACAAATACCCATCCTACACGTTTGGCAGGGTCAGGGGTGGGGGCAGTACTATCCCATTGAGACGACAGGATCACTTTAATGGTTTTTCCAGCTCTAACCCTGACCTTGCCCTCCAGAACTGAGAAACAAACTGGGACCATCAGCAGCACCCCGGTGAGTCTGCCTTGCCAAGACAGTAAAGGAGGCGATTTTAAAAGGCTCTAGAAAAAGGCACCAGGGCCTAGTGATCTGCTTCTTTGAGTTATAGCCGAAGCTGGAGGCACGCTGGCAAGCAGCTCCTTACTCACACCTACTCATCGGGAACAGCTACAGGAGCCAAGGGGCTCTTCCCAGGCCCCAACCAGGCAATTGGCTGGGAGCTGAGCACTGTTAGCCCAGCCAAGGGCCCCTTTCCAATCCAATTACGTGCAGCAGTGGTGGATTTCCCTACAGCCCGCATTCCCCACTGAGCTGAGCCCAAGATGGGCACTGAATAAACACTGGTTCAATTACCTTCTGTCTCAGGGTGAACCCCAACAAAAAAGCAGCCTGTCTTTTAAAGGGGTGTGGGGTAAAACAAAGAACTGAGCCTTGAGCGCTATTCATTCACTGCGCAAGGGTTTACTCTGTGCCTGTGATGTACTGGCACTGTTCTAGGCTGACACCATCCACGTACAGGAGTAGTGTACCTTTGTGGGGTGAACGCTCTAGCTGGAACGCCACAGGAGACATCTCCAGGGCCAGACCTACCAGGGTCTGCATCCTGCTCCACCACTTTTTACTGGGTGGGACTGATGAGTTAACATCCCTGAGTGTCCGTTTGTTCATGGTGAAATGGGTTTAAAAACAGAATCCACCTCCTGGGCGTGTCAAAAGAATTAACTGATGCACGTAAAAACATAGTATTTCAGTGCCTGGCTCAAAATACAAGCTCAGTAAATGTTTCTCCTAATAAATAAGAGAGAAAAGCCAGTGGGACTATTGCCCAAAAGAATAGGAAAGAAAAGACAAAAATATAACGGGTAGCACTGGAGTTAGGAGTTGTCAGTCTCTGGTAATGGAGGAGAAGGCGTTTTCCTGAATCCTCCTCCCCAAGAGAGCTCAGTTAGGTGGCCTAATCATAGATCCTCAGAATGGAAGAAGCCTGAGAGGTCATCTGATTTAAAGAAGCCTGATACCCAGAAAGGTTAATGACTTACCCGAGGCCACATAGCTCCTGGGGAAAGCAACAGAGCCAAAGGGAGGCAGAATGACAAAGCAGAGACCCCAGGATGCATTTAACTCTTGATACCTACCATACTTGCTTCTGGCCTTGGGCAAAGGATGTGATGTTTTGGAGACCAAGTTTCTTCATCTGTGAAGCGGTAGGGACCTGGCACATGGTGGATTCTTTACGAATATCAGTCCCCTTTCCGCCCTCTTACTGGGATTTCTTGGCCTCACTTGAGAGCAATGGTGGCCAGGATCTAAGTCTGAGGGACCTCTTTACTGAATGCATAAAGATCAGGAAGGATGGGAGAGAGCGTGTGACAAGGAGAAAACAGCAGGTGTGTTTAGAGGTGTCTACAGCTCAGCATTGGGAGCATCCTCTGAACAGTTAGGGGGACCAAGACACAGGAAAAGAATGTTTTCTTTTGTTTTTAGACCTCTCTGAGCCTAAGTATCTTCATCTGTAAAATAGAAACACATGTGGAAAGGATCAAGCAAGATAACTTAAAATAACAGCTAATGTATACATTGCTTACTATGTGCCAGGCACTGTTCTAAAGACTTGACATGCATGAGCTCATTTAATCTTCACAATAGCCCCATGAAGTAGGTACTTATTGTCCCCATTTTACAGATGAGGTAAGTAGGGCCCACAAAGGAAAAGTAAGTTGAACAGGCCATACTGTGCTGAGATAGAGGCAGGATGTCAACCCAGGCATCTGGCTCCGAGCCTGTGCCCTAACCCAGAGGTGGCACACTTTTTCTGTAAAGGGCCAGATGATAAATCTTTTAGGCTTTGCAGGCCATAGTGTCTGTGTTGCAGCTGCTCCAAGCTGCCTTTGCAAAGCAGCCATAAATGATACAGAAATGAACAAGCGTGCCTGTGTTCCAATAAAACTTTGTGAACACTGAAATCTGAATTTCATAAAATTTCTGCATCACTCATTATTCTTCTTTTGATTGCTTTCAACTATTTAAAAAGTGAAAAATCAACCTTAGCTTGAAGGCCGTGTGAAAGCTGGCAGCTACCTTGCCTCACATATATAGGAAGTGCCTGAACAGAGACCTGCACAGACCAAGTGGTTGATAAGTGTTCATTCCCTTACCTTTCCTTAATCTCATTCTTCCTCTTAGCTCCTATCAACCCAGAAAGTGGATTTTTCACTCTGTGCCCAGCAGAAGAGATGAGGAACAGGGCTTTAGCAAGGTGGAATGCACCTTCCTCAGTAAACACGGCCCTGTGGGCCCCAAAGAGACGGGGAGTTTTAGGTCAGTGTGTCTCCAGCTTTAATGGGCAGACCCCTGGGGCTCTTGGTCTTTGCAGGTTCTGACTCCACAGGTCTGGGGTGATGCCTGAGATCCTGCCTTTCTAACGGGCTCCTGGGCGAGGCTGATGCTGCTAGTTCTGTGGGTCGGATCCCCTCTCCCAGCAGCAAGCTTCGAGAGCAAAGCCTCCGTGTCCATAAACACAAGGCAGCGTGTCAGGCACTGCCTCCTGGCTTCGGGTAAGAACGGTGTCCCTCAGGCTGGACGAGGGACTCCCTGGAGACATAGCAGGGCTCAGGACAGATCAGCAGGTCCCCTCTCCAAGGAGAGCACTGAGATGACTTAAACTGGAGGAGGAAGACAACAAGGGGCAGAGATCAAGAGCAGGCAGAGGGAGGCTCGAGCAAAGGCTGTCAGCTGCTTCTAGCAACCGTGGACCAAGGCCCCCTCTGGGCCCCGGCAGACAGGAGCCCCTCCTCCCACGCCTGCCAGGGTTCCGGTGGACCGAAGCAAGAGGCCTACTTCCTCATCAGGCCTCTGAATAACTAGGGCACTTCCACAAGGTCACAGCTTTTCATTTAAATTCCAGCTCTAATCAGCAGGCAGAGCCTGAGAAATTATCCCTTCCGAGGAGAGAAGCTGTTATCGGAGCACCGTAAACAGCACCCCAGCCCACGGCTGGGGGGAGAGTCTCTGGGAGAGGGGTTGAGAGGGGTCTCACAAGCACAGGCCCCAGCCCTGTTCCCTGCCTCTGAGATCCTCCTCTACCCCATCCTCCTCCTCACCCCCTTTGGCAGAGAGTTCTAGAACACATCGGGGGTGGGGAGATGACTGAGGGCAAACAGTTTGGCAGGGCTGGGACTGCCCACTCCTGCCCCACAGGCAGCCCAAGGGCAGATCCTAATGGCCAGGAGCATGGGATAAGGTATCCCTTCAGGGCCACAAATGGGTTACATGGCCTTGGAGATGCCCCTCCCCTCCCTGGACCTCCATTTCCTCCTCTGAAAAGTAAGAGTTACAATCCTTAGACAGGATACCCTTTGAGCTCCAACGTGTCTCGGGACCCTACAGACCCACACTGCCCCTGGTGCTTGTGGCCACACTTTCAGCTCAAGAAGTACTTCTGAGGTCCTACTACGGTGCCATGCACTGTGCAGAGCTGGGAATGCAGACACAGACAAGATGCACCCCTGGCCCACAGCTCTGCCTTGGCAATGCCAGGGTTTTGAAGAGACAGGCACAGGCTTCGGAGGCACAGCCATCTGCAATCCTGGTTTGCGCCGGCAGCTGGCGACCGTGAACCTCTCTTTTGGAGCGAGGATGACAACGCTTACCTGGAGGGGCTGATGTGAAGCTAAGGGAACGCATGGGAGGCATCAGAGCCGAGGGTCTCTCACCTCCTTCAGGCCAGCACGCCACAAATGCCTCTTGCCCCTTTTTTTTTTTTTTTTTGCGGTACGCGGGCCTCTCACTATTGCGGCCTCTCCCATTGCGGAACACAGGCTCCGGACGCGCAGGCTCAGCGGCCATGGCTCATGGGCCCAGCCGCGCCGCGGCATGTGGGATCTTCCCGGACCGGGGCACTAACCAATGTTCCCTGCATCGGCAGGCGGACTCTCAACCACTGCGCCACCAGGGAAGCCCTCTTGCCACTTTATTATCGTGAACCTCCTTCTCAAGGACTAGGAGGACGGGCTGTGGACTTTCCCACACAGAAGCCCATCGAAATACCGCTTGCCCCTTTTCTCCTACCGGGACACTCTTTCTGAGTCCCCAGCTCATCTCCTGGACCTTGGGAAAGGTGTTGCCTGCCAGGCGCCATCTCCAACTGCATTTTATAGTAGGGTTACTTCTCAGCAATCTCCTCAACATGTAAAATTAATCAATTAATCAATCGTCACTTTATAGTATTCCAGCGGCCCCTGGGTAAATAGTTACATTAGCTCATAAAATCCCCAATTTGTCTTCCTGAGCGGAAGGAAAAAAACCATCAGAGAACCACTAAAGGCCTCCCGTTTCGGAGCCACAGCACCGCTGGCTCCAGATTGCCCGGCCAGGGGCTCGGAGAACGGGAGGCCGCCCGCTGACCTCAGCCAGAGCCGGGCAGCTCAGGCTGCCTCCTGCTACGGCCGGGGCCACAAGCGAAGTTTCTGGACCTGTGATTTGCTTCAGCCTCAGAACCCACAAAAAAAAAGCAACGGTCAACGGGGTGACAAGATTGGCAATCAGCTCTTGACACCTCAAGGGCAGAATGGAGAGTGCAAGGTTCAGAATCAGGCTGGAATCCCCACTTGGTCCTGCTACTCAGCTGCTGGGTGACCTCAGCACAGCACTTAACCTCCTGACCTCAACTTCCTCAACAGAAAACTGGGGCTCAGGCAATGTCCCTCAGAGGATTATGAAGAGAACAAAATGAGATAATGGCCATGAAACTGAGATAGTGCAGTGTTGTGCTAGTGATAGTGGCTATTTCTAAGGTAGGGTCACCCCACTGACCTCCATCCCTTTGAAGAGATGGAGGGGAGCCTATGGGTCCTTAGCGTTTCACCCCACCAGGACCAGTAGGGCACCTTTGTGAGAATGAGGAAAAGGTGCCCCCAGGTTAGAGGCCTGCCCCTGGGTGCAGGCGTGGCAAAGCACAGATTGGATTTTGGCCTCCATGCGTTCCCTGAGCTGGCAGCCGCTATGCAGGACACAATACGCACAAGTCTAAGTGGAGACCCTGGGTCATCTCTGCCGTGAACCAGGAAGAGAAGAGGTTGAGCCAAGTGGCACTTTTACAAACAAAATTTTTGATGTTGGGCTTAGTCCCTCACTTGAAGTATCCTAGAAAACATCAGCTTAGCAGAGAGACCTTCCTGGACCACCCTCTTTAAATTAGCAACTTCATTGTTACCTGCTTCACTTTTCTCCACAGCACTTATTACCCACCACCTGATACAACAGACATGTTATCATATACATACATATATAAGATGTATATATGTTTGTATATATGTGTGTATATTTATCTATATATAGATATATATAAAGATACATACATTTTTTTAGTGCCTTGTCTTCCCCTGTCTATAATAAAAGATCCGTGAGGACAGGGATGGTCTTCTGTTTTGTTCACTGTTTTACCCCTAGCACCTAGAACAGTGCCTGGTACATTGTAGGTTCTCGATAAATAAATATTTGCTGAGTGAGTGACTGAACTAAAATATTATTAAATAGAATAAATTTAATGATATCTTCCTAGAAAATGCTGTCCTGTGCTTTGGTTCAAACACCAGTTATTTTCAAAGGTGCGGGGTAGGCAGAAGAAACAGAGACAGGGAAACCCTGTGTATTTGGTAGGGATAACAGTATTAGCCTTTTGTGTTGTGTAATATTCCATATAGATCAATGATCAGAAACCCTACTTAAGTCTGGCTGATTCTTTTACATATTCAAAAGCGATAAAGGATAAATTCATTTGGAAGGGGTGCTACTAATAAAGAAAAAGTCACATTACCTCTGCGCAAAAATAAACAATAGTCTCATTAGGAAATACGAGATCTTCAAGTGAAGAAATTCTGGGATGGGACCCAGCATGTTCCAATGCAGTATGCATGGGCTTTGGAGTCTGAAAGCCCCAAGTTCAAATTCCAATGAGCTGACAAGCCCTATGACCTTGCACAAACTGCTTAATCTGTCAGGCCCTAAATTTCCTTCACATTAAAATGTATATAACATCGACATGTACACACTGCTACATTTAAAAAGGATAACCAACAAGGACCTACTGTATAGCACAGGGAACTCTGCTCAATGCTGTGTGGCAGCCTGGATGGGAGGGGAGTCTGGGGGAGAATGGATACATGTATATTTATGGCTGAGTCCCTTTGCTGTGTACCGGAAACTATCACAACATTGTCAATTGGCTATACTCCAATATAATATAAAAAGTTTAAATAAACAAAATGTACTTAACAATACCTATCCTGTATTGATGCTGTAAGAATTAAATGTTAAAAAGACTAAATAAGAAAATATATGTGAAAATACCTTAGAAATATGATACCCCCTTCTTATTTGGTAGGGTTACTCTTAACCCAAAGTTCTAGACAGTTTAGAATGGTTTCCAACCATTCTATATCACCTGACACTTCTTATCTATAAATGGTTATTCCTCTCATATGCATCTATGTGTATGTGTGTACACATATATGTGTCTATACACACACATTGCTTACAGTCAGGACTCTGGATGAGTATCTATTTGTCTATTGACAAAAACCATTCCTCTTTCTTTTTCTTTTCTTTCTTTCTTTCTAACAGTGAACATGTATTAGTTATTATAAGCATTAGAAAAAAAATATGGCTAATTCCACTGTGGAAAAGTAAAGTCATTTCTTAGAATATAAAGAAAGAAACCTTCTTTTACCCACATCATATTTTCCATGCTAAGTATATCATATCTTCAACTTTCAACCACATGAAGCTATA
Organism: Aethalodelphis obliquidens; assembly: GCF_003676395.1. Taxonomy (NCBI): domain Eukaryota; kingdom Metazoa; phylum Chordata; class Mammalia; order Artiodactyla; family Delphinidae; genus Aethalodelphis; species Aethalodelphis obliquidens. Next base: position 4,056,743 of record NW_020837965.1, on the reverse strand, counting down.
GAAGATAAGCAGATTTATGAAGACAAGGCAAAAATGCTTATTAAATTGGAGAATACATATCCTAAGAAAATCTCTTAAAAATAGTTTCAAAAATTGCACAATTTCCACTTCTTTTATTCACCCAGAAATATTAATCAGAAGAAAGTAATTGTATAAGCATGGGAACCACATTCCTTTGATTTTAATATGGTTCTTCAAAGCCAATTCAAATCCTTCAATTCAAGGCATTTCTTATAAACCTAAATCAATGAAAATGCAATGTACTTAGATTCTTGTTCTGTTTAGAGTCCCCAGGAAAAGGTCTCCCTCAGAGGCAAACCATGCAGTCTGGCAGAGGGGAAATTTCCACAGCAGCTGTGCAAACACAAAGACTCACCTGGACCTTGACTGACATCTGTGGCAGCATTTTCAAAGGGAGGGAAAGGGAGAGGAGAGAAAGAGGGAGAAAAGGGAAGAAGAGTGTTAGCAGCACACACACACAATACACTGTGTCCTTGCATGGCTACCAAGTTCATGCAAGACTCCACATACGCTCAGACTCTGAGCAGTTAGTTCTACTGTCACCCAAAAACCACCCATGCAAGCCGAGGGGCCAAGCTCCCTTTTCACTGTGCATGTAGCAAGAGAGGTGAGCGTCACATCTGTCCGGAAAGACATCATCCTGGAATCAGATAGGGCTCCAAAGTGCTAAGCAGACTGGAATCCTGCAAGAATATTGGTTAAAATATTCTGGTTGATTTCTGCAATCCAACACCCAAGCAAATCCTCCTCCCCTCCAGTTACAGAACACTGGACATGAAGCCAAGCAAGGTTTCCCCACAGAGAGAAAAGATAATAATAAACCATTCCCTTGAGGAGCAAAGGAAAAGGCATAAGAATTAAGAGCAAATTGCAGCGTTATTCACTTCATAAGACTGGAGAACACAAGATCACAAAACATTTATAATTCCCTCCCTCCCCAGTATTCCCAGTGACCATTCTTCATCACAGACAGCAGTGTGTGTGCATGAGATTGTGTGTGAGTAGATCACTTGCCACACAAATTGAAATTCTGCCTCTCCTAATTTTTCTCCTTGCATTTCACACCATCATTAATGACAGAAATTGCCATTTGAAATCTCTTCTGACAACTACAAATAAACATCCAGCCTTGGGAAGGTTAATATTTGAATTAAACCAATGAACTTTCAAAAAGTGAAGAACGGTCCACTCCCATCATCTCCATGAATACAATCTCCTCCTCCTCCCCTCAAATGTAAAATAGAATTATGCTGGGGAAGCCCAACCAAGAGCAGCCCAAAGCATTGTTAAAATCCCTAGACCTGACCTGGTAGGATATACTACAGCTTAGGAAAAGGAATGGGGTTACTTCACAAAACCACTGGCCATCCAGGCCATCCTGGGTGACTCCCTTAGAATCACTGAATGGTGGGTCTGGGACATCCGTAGACATTATCTAGTTCAATTATTTTTTGCTAAGATGGAGGATGAAAAAAGGTTGAGAGACTTGTCCAAGGTCACACAGCTAGTTCAGGGAAGGGATCCTAGAAAAGACCCTGGATCTCTTGAATCCCACCCAATTCAATGTTCATTCAACTGAAACCCAGGTCCCTCCAGGGCATATGGGACCGGAATTCAGTTTGCAAGCTCAAGTGAGCACTGAAGCCGTGAGGAAGTGGTGAGAGCCTCCCAGTTACCCTAAGTGCTTCTAATCTACAGCAATCAGATTTGCAGAGCTCCAGCGAGTTCCTTAGGGCTCTTGCCCCAACAGAATCCAGGCGCTGACTTAACCTGCAGCAACAGCCAGGCATTTCTCCAGCCCACACCCTGCATTCCCTGGAAGCTGTATTTGCTCAATGAGACTTACAGAGAGCTCTGAATCATTCCTCAGCCACACCCACTTCCAGGTTTTCTGGTGAGTTGTTAGATTTAGGGGTGGAGTAGCAGCATGGAGGAAGAAAAGAGGCCAAACAGAAGAGGTGGAAAGGCAAAACACGCTGGGAAAATAACAAAGCAGAGCCATTAACCGTGACTGATGGACTGCCTAGAACAGTGGTCGTAAAAATACCCCTTCATTATGCAGGGTATCAAACTATTTACACATGGTGGAGTTCAGTGGTGAAAGTGTCAACACTGTTGTTCATAGAAACGCACTCTTCGTGGGCACCAAGACCCAAGGGAGACAGGACACCTTGGAACCCCAAAGTTCTTCTGACACTAAGTTGGGCACTGTATTTACAATCCTCAATTATGGAGACAGTCCAGGTTCAAATTCTGACCTGCTTGATGACCTTGAGTTAATCAGTGAATTTGATTGTTTCCTTCAGCTATAAGATGGGAAGATAACACAGCTTCCCTCGTGATAGTGTTATGATAATTAAATGAGATTAAATACTTGTAAATCACTTAACTCAGTACAAGGCAAACACTGCATAAACGTTAGCTGCGCTGATTGTTACCATTTTGAATTACCTCGGACAGAATTATCCAAATATGTTGACCAGATGGCTCCCTGAAAACACCAAGAGACCACAGGAAATTTTTTTTAAATTTATTTATTTATTTTTGGCTGCGTTGGGTCTTCGTTGCTGCATGCGGGCTTTCTCTAGTCGCGGCGAGTGGGGGCTACTCTTCGTTGCGGTGCGCGGGCTTCTCATTGCGGTGGATGCCCTTGTTGCGGAGCACGGGCTCTAGGTTCGCGGGCTCAGTAGTTGTGGCTCACGGGCTCTAGTGCACAGGCTCAGTAGTTGTGGCGCACGGGCTTAGTTGCTCCGCGGCATGTGGGATCTTCCCAGACCAGGGATCGAACCTGTGTCCCCTGCATTGGCAGGTGGATTCCTAACCACTGCACCACCAGGGAAGCCTGACAACAGGAATTAAGTTGTATTTCGTTTGGTGATTTGGGTTCAACTTTTCTGCTTGTGAACGAAGACGTTGCTCCAGCCCTCCCCTCCTTCTGGGTCTCTTTCCTGTAAGGTCGGATCTTAACAAACGGCACCGAGAAACAGAGGAAAGCTTCAAGTGAGCTTTATTAGGGAGCGCTCCCGGGCGAGGTTCACTGGTCCGAGAGAAAGGGGCCAGAGAAGTCGCACCCGGGTGAGGGTTGGGCAAGATTTTATAGGGGAAGAAGGGAAAGGGGTGTGGTGAATCTGGGAGGGCGCAGGGTATTCCTTATTTGGTGGTCTTTTCGGGTATCCTGGGGGACCTTTAGTCCCGCCCCTCGAAAGGCGGGAAGGCTGGGCTGGTTTCAAAGTCCCCAGGTCAGTTCCTGGAACTGGGTGGTCCGGAATGTCTCCAGGGCAGTTTCTGGAACTGGGTGGTCCGGAGAATTTCGTTCTGATGCAACCTGTGAATCTGATTGTGTTCCCCTGCCTCGGGCCAGTTGGCCTTACATTTCCTCCCTCCCACTCCTCAGCGAGAATTGGGGTAAAGGAGAGTTCAAAAATTCTAGGTGAGCAGAAGTAGGGGGCAAAACAAATTCCATTCTTATTTCTTTTGTTTTCCCTCCTGAAGCCTTAATACAGCCCAGTTCTAGTCCTGCATATAAAAAATACAGTATCTCCTCTTGCCAAAGAGGGGCAACAGACCACGAAAAACCCTCTTTAGCTGAGGGGTCAGTGTCCAAGCTCAGTTCCTGATTGTGGCGCCAAGCCAGAGGCAGTTCTGAGCATTCATGTCCAACCTGAGGAAAAGAGACACAGTATCACCTGGCACCTGTTCCAAGAAGCAGTGAGTGACCTGAATCTCTGCACTCAATTCTGACCAACAGAATGGAATGGCAAAGGCTGGGGTGTGGCAGTGGGAGAGCGGAATAGGGGGAGATCGGAAGCTCCACAGTACCCATCTGGTATATTGTGCGTCCAGCATCGTTTCCCCTTCTTTTTGTATCAAGTCCAAGTTGTCTTCTGGGGAATCTCTTTTCCCACCCTTAATCCCTGTGGTTTGGTAAAGATGACCCCCACCCTCACCCTGGCTCCAAGGGTACATATGTCCTGCAGGCCAAGTCATAGGGATTAACGCAGAGAAAGGGGGCTCCACAGCTGGATTACTGGCACTCAGGCTCTGGCTCTTCAGGCTGCATGGACTTTGTGCCAGTCACCTAAGTTTTCTGTGCTTCAGTCTCCTTATCTGTAAAATGGGTGTGTTAATAGTTCCTACCTCCTAGGGTTGTTAGGAGGCGCTCAGAACAGTGCCTAGCATCTAGAAAGCCCTCAGTTAATGTTAGCTGGTAATTTTATTACCTTCATATATGGGAGGGCAAGGGTATTTTTTAGAAAAGCAACCTTTCTTGTGGTTACACAGCAAGGAAGTCTGACTTAGGATGCAGCTGGGGGTTTCTAACTCCATGCCTTGCTGCCTCCCCACTTCCAAGGTGGTCATCCCCAGAGCACTTCAGGCTGTCATTGCTGCTGGTACACAGCCTGGAGTCTGTGTATGAGGCAACAACACTGGGTCCTAGGACGGATCAGAGGAGATATATATATATATATATATGTGTGTGTGTGTGTGTATCAATTTTTTGATAGATAAAAAGTGGGCGCAAATTGCCAACGAAAAGGCAGTTGCCAACCAGATGAGATTGATCCAGGGGAGTTGGCATCCTCTCCTGTGCCAACACTTCCTCAGCCCCCTCCTGCTGTTTTATTTTCTCACACTGCTAGGTCTGTAGTTTTCCAGAGCGCCACTGCATTTAAATCTATATTCTATTTTCTCTCCTAGAAAATAGGTCAGACCCAAGGCAGAGTTCACCAGGTGGGGTCCCAGAAGGTTTGGCTGCACCTCGCCTCCAGGAGCCTGGCTGTGCAGCCTGCCCCATGCTCCCCAAAGCTCCTCCAGGGACATGGGGTGGGTGTTTGGAGGTATAAAAGTAGCAAGTGGGGGAATCTTGGACTTCTGCCTCTTGAAATGATCTAGCCCAAGTGAGAGGTGAGGTGGGAGGGCTCCCCGGGTTGAGCCATATTCTGCAACAGCAGCAGATGGAGGGTCCTTTCGTTCCCCCACCTGGTTAGAAGAACCGCATCTCCCCAAATTGCAGGAAATTGTTTCCCTTTAACTTTAAAATAACCACGCTGAGCATACTCACTTGTGGCTGAAATTATTGTTGAATACGCAGTAAGCGTCCGTGGGGCACTGAGTAGAGGTGCGACTGCCCTAATTTACTTCTTCCCTGGTTGTGATGCCAAAGAGAGTGGGTGAAGGGTGGCAGTGGCTTTCAAATCCTTTTCCTCTCTTGTGGCTTTCCCATCCCTGGTTTGAGCATGGCACTCCTAACAGAGGTGGCCCCAGCCTGGATCAGAACTCCTTTTCATCAGGGTCCCACCCCCAACAATGTCTCAAGCACCTGCCATCCACCGAGGTCAGTGTGAGTGCCAGAGCTTGGAAGACAGGAGAGGGAAGGTGCCAGTTTATATGGGCCGGTCCTCAGCCCTCCTGTCAACCAGCAGAAGGAACTAACATGAATGGAGCAGGTCCTGCCTAGAGCCTGTGCATTTGCTATTCCGCTGCCTGCCAGAACAGTCTTTGTCAGACAGATGTAAGACTGGTCCTCACTTTCTTCAGGTATCCATTCAAATGTTCCTTCTTAGAAAGATTTTTCTCTAACCAGCTTCTCTAAAATGGGGACCCTCCTCTACCATTGACCCAGCTTTTCCTTTCTTTATGGCACTAATCACTATCTGACATTATAGGATGGGTCTGTTTTTATTGTTTAAATCCCCCTTGGAATATAAGCTTCATGAGAGCAGTACTGCCTGTTTCATTCACTGCTTGTATCCCCAGTGTTTAAGGAGGAGCTGGCCTACAAGATGTGCTCAGCAATATGCAATGAATAGTGACTAGATCATCTCAATTGATACAACTCACTGATATAGATGTTATTGGTGTCTCCATTTACACATGAGAAAATTGAGGCTCAGAGAAGTTAAGGTCTGTGCCTATGGACAGAAAGGCAGAGCTGGGATTGGACTCTGGGTCTGTCTTAATGCCCTTACTCGATTACAAACCCTGTTTTCTTCAGCGTTGGCCTCATTATCAGGTGAGTTGTCTCCATATGGTAACAAAGATGGAATCTGGCAGGTCTAGAGAAAAGAGAGCAGCCTATTTCCGGGTAATTCCAGTAAATTCCCTGGGAAGGCGCTCATTGGTTTGGCTTAGGTCACATGTCTGTTCCAGAGCCAATTACTGTGTCCGTCATCACATACCAGAGGATGAATTTGGGGATAAAATGGGGTAATGCCTCTACGTCCCTGGCGCAAATCAATACGAATCATAACGAAGCTCACATTTATTGAGGATCCTCTGTGTGCTGGGCACTGTCCTAAGTGCTTACTATACATCTTCTCATTTAATTCTCACCACAACCCTAACAGGTAGGAACATTATTCATCCCATTTTACAGATAACGAAATTAAGACCCAGTGAAGAGGCTCTGTCATTACTAACGCATCTTATATTCAGAGTAGCACATCAGATAAGGGTCAACCTATATTTCTGAATAAAAGAGTAAACCAGGATAGGTACCATCTGACCCATCAAGCTATAAATTAGGGATACGAATATTGGGCATCTCATAGGAGCGAGAAAAAGGCATAGCCCAGGCAGAAGGAGGCGGCCAAATGCAGTGTGACCGTAAGTCTGGACAACTGGAGTTCCTGCCTGGGCTGTACACTTTAGAGGAGCCTGCCCTGGCCCTCCTGAAGCCACACCCCACCACATGAACTGAGCAGTCCACAGGGCCAGCTGGATTTTCCCACCCAGCACCAGCAACACCTGCCACTAACCCCGAGGACACTCAGGTACTCAGGTACTCTGAATTCCTTGCCCAAACTGCCCCAAATCCATGTGGGCCTCTTCCCTGTGTCCCTTCTCCCCAGAGCAGACCGACCCACTGATGTGTGTACTCTTGTGTCAAGAAATGGCCAAGGGGAAGCTATTTGCAGGAGCTGTTGACTTCTACAAGCTGGGGCACCCACAAAAATGTGCACAAGGCTATCTGTGGTGCTGCAACTGGAGAGAAGGGAGGCTGACCCCTAGCCTCCATGTGTATTCTTATCCCAGGCCCACAAACATCGGGCAGGTTTTCAACTCAGGATTACACCTGACTTAACATTAGGAGAAAAAAAAATTAAAAAGGCAAAGACTGCATCTCCCCAACAGTCTATCCTTTCTTGCCCCTGAAGAAAATGAGCATAAGATTCTTCCCTCTACTTCAGGAACAAATATATAGAAACAGTATTTTTTTTTTTTTAGTTGAGAGCTAAAGCAAACTTCCAGCAGCAAAGAGGCTGGGTTTCCTGCATTCTGGGGCTTTTTCTGGCTCTCAGTATCTGAGCTCTTCAAACACAGGAAGAGCTGTCTTTCCACAAAAGGCCAGGTGGTGTTAGCTTCATCCCCGACACAGAGCCCATTTATCCGCCTTTGTAGAAGACTGAGCCCTCCCAAGCCCTGGTGCTGTTTGCTTTTGTTCTTTGATGCTAATGACTCCAGATTGCAAGATGGAGCGGAGGGGTAGCTGCTGTGTCAGGTGCCAGGCTGCCTGGGAAGGCAGCGGCGGGGAGAGGGGCAGGATGAAAAACAGGAAGGAACGAGGATGGCACTCCTGTGGGCCAGGTCTCCGCTGCTCCCGAACACTTTAGGGGCTACAACACACTTGTAGTGGCTGTGGCTTGAGGAGCCTGAGCTTGACTGACAGTTGGGAGAAGAGGGAATCTACTTGTTACAGATACAGTCGGAGATCAGTGCAGACAGTGGGCTTTGTTCTTCGTGATTTTTTTTTTTTAATTCTTTAGAGGTTCTGAGCACAGACGGGGGGTAAAGCAATCTGGGCTTTAAATCCTGTCTTCGCTATTTGTTATTAAAAATATTTTTGTTCAGTTTCTTACTTTACCTTCCTCTTCAGCCGCATGGGAATAATGGCAGTGGAGTCACTTCAGCTAGAAGCACCCACGCATCCCTAAAAGTCAATGTGCTATGCAAAATCACGTAGTAGAAACCACAGGGCTTACAGGGAAAATAGGATTGGGGCACAGTACCCCAAAACTTCATCAGTGACACATAATGAAAGATAGGAACCCGTTTTACACGTGTTAATGGTTAAGGAATGCATAAATGATACAGTAAGTATAGCGCTTGAAAAAGACCTGAAGTTGCTTGTGGAAGTGGGAAACTTGCAAGTTGCTTTGAAGTAATGAAAGAAGGGTCATCCGAAGTTGGACAGGAAGTTATAACACCAGATGCTGATGGGTGTGGCTCATAACATGCCTGGTAACTGAAGTAGCTGGTACCTGTTCAGGTGTGTGCGCTTTGTGCATTCCCACACAGTTTGGTTCATCTGGCTGCAGTTTTCTGCCTTCACCTAGAGCTTCTCATGGGCAAAATCATGCACAATCAAAAGCAAAATTATTATGCTCAAATTGTTCCCTAATATATCAATAGCATTGGAACAAATTTGCATTTTCGAAACAAGCATTATAGCAGAACTGACTGTACCTAATTGAAATGACTGCTATGAGGACCAAATGAGATGATTCATACAAAGTGCTTGGTACAACGCCAGGCACAGGGTAAATATTCAATAAACACTTACTGAAACTGTTATTATTAATGTTTCTTCTGGCTTGTTGACACCTCCCTTGTAAACGGAAAGTACCCAGTTGAGCCTTCTATCCAGCCTTGCAAACAAAAGGCATCTCTAGCTAACTGCTAACTCCCCACCTTAGGCCATGAGGCTGGCACCTGCAGTAGGCCCCCACCTAACAAGACAAGGGTTTTAGAAAAGTCCTCATAGCGGATGGACACTGCTGGAGACAGGCTCCAAGTGCCAACTTCTTAGGTAAAGAAATGGGTGTTGGCCTCCCCAAATGAGCATGACCCACAGGGAGAAAAGTATACACCTGCATCTCGGAGAACACCAGGAAATCAAAGGAGAAACTGACCAACATGAGAGGATGCCCCATCATCTGGCAGGATAAGAGAGGAGTGCATCACAGGAGGGGAAAGAAATCAGTCAATCCTCAAATTAGGAAAAGAGCCTAGATGCAGACATTTTCAATCTCCCTGTCGCCTGCAGAGAGCACAGGGGTTAAGAGGCAGGAAGAGCTGAGTGAAAATCCTGGCTCTTCCACACACTATGTATATGAGCTCATGCATGTTAGCTAACCTGAGACTCAACTTCCCCACCTGTGAAATGGGGACAATCTACTTATCTTCCGTTCTGCAAGATGAAAAGAGTTCATGGGGACTGATGTTAGGGTTATAAGGAGTTAACGTATGCAAAAGCACTGAGAGGGTGTCTGGCACTGAGGGAGTGCTAATCAATGCTGGTGAATCATAATTATTACATTTCCTCACCTGAGCGATTTCCATGAGACAGAGTTTTTGCCCTCTTTCTAAGAATTCCTCGCTCTCTGGAAAGACTAACTCCTCAGGGCTTATGCCAATTAGAAGAATGATCTGGAAGAAGCAAGGGTTTCAGTGGAGGTGAGTTCTGCAAATTCTGCAATTCAGTACAAAGAGCCTTGGAAGAGGAGGTTTATGCCTGCTCCTCTGTAGGGGGCGCTGTTGTAGAATGTGGGAAACAGCCCCACACTTAGAATCAGAAGCCCTGGGGTTTTTGTTTTGTTTTCCTAAAATTTTTATTGTGGTAAAATACACATAACATAAAAGTTACCATCTTAACCGTTTTTAGGTGCACAGTTCAGTGGCACAAAGTACATTCATAATGTTGTGCAACCATCACCCATTTCCAGAACTCTTTTCATCTTGCAGAACTGAAAGTCTTGTACCTATTAAACAACAGCTATCTATATCTCCTGCACCCAGCCACTGGCAACCACCCTTCCACTTTCTGTCTTTAGCAAGTTAACTACTCGAGGAACCTCACATGAGTGGGACCATAGAGTATCTGTCCTTTTGTCACCGGCTTATTTCCCTTAGCACAGTGTCCTCAAGCTTCATCTATGTTGTGGCATGTGTCAGAATTTCTTTCCTTTTAAAGGCTGAATAATACTCCATTGTTTGTATACTGTAGTTTCCCCCTTATCCATGGGGACTACATTCAAGACCCACCAGGGGACGCTTGAAACTGCAAATAGCACTGAGCACTATAGATACTATGTTTTTTCCTATACATATATACCTATGATAAGTTTAATTCATAAATTATCCAGTTGTTTAAGCCTTGCAAACAAAAGGCATCTCTAGCTAACTGCTAACTCCCCACCTTAGGCCATGAGGCCGGTACCTGCATTAGGCCCCCACCTAACAAGACAAGGGTTTTAGAAAAGTGCTCACAGCAGATGGACACTGTAAGAGATTAACAATAATAACTAGTAATAAAATAGAACAATTATATTGTGATAAAGTTATCTGAATGTGATGTCTTTCTCCCAAAATCTTACTGTACTGTGCTCACCCTTCTCGTGATGATGTGAGATGATGAGATGAAGTGAGGTGAATGATGTAGGCATTGTGACGTAGCATTTAGCTACGAATGACCCTCTGGTGATAGGTCAGAAGAAAGATTATCTACTTCGGGTGATCCCGGAGCATTGGTGATGTCAATGGTTGGACATCAGGATCAGATGATGTTGATGGGTGGGGATCCCGAGTGGAACAGAGCAGGATGGCACAAGATCTCATCATGCTACTCAGAAATGCACACAATTTAAAACTTAGGAAATTGTTCATTTCCTGAATTTTCCTTTTTTTTTTGGACCATGGTTGACTGTGGGCAATTAAAACCATGGAAAACAAAACTGCAGATAAGAGGGGACTACTGTACACCACATTTTGCTTAGAGAAGCCCTGGTTTTGAGCCCTGACTTTCCAGCCTACTACCAGCTCTCTGACCTTGGGCAACTCACACAGCCCCTCTAAGCCTCAGCTTTCCCACCCATAACTAGCAGGAATAATGACTCCAATTACATGAACAGGTTGCAGTGAGGCTGAAATGAGCCTGTAAATGTGGAAGCATTTTGTAAACAATAAAGTGCTATGTCATTCCTGTATTCACTCCAGAAATATTAATCGAGTGGCAATTCCTTACTGGTCCCTATGCTAGATCCTGGTATGAAAAACATTAAGTAGAGCCCCTATTCACAATGATATTACAACAGAAATTTTAAAAGAAGAGAAATACAGAGATCACAGTCCATTATAATCCCTGCTATTTACTAAAGGCCTCCTATGTGTCAGGTACCTGTGGCAGTGTCGGACGTATATGACCTCATTTAAGCCTGATGTAGACCCACTTAACAGACGAGGAAATCAAGGCTCAGAGAAGTTAATATCCCCAAGTCCACTCATAAGTAGTAGCGATGATTCGAACTCAGATTTCTCTGAATCCAAAGCCCTTTTCCTTCCCACAGCACCACCCATCCTTCCCCGATTATTTCTTCCTTCTCTGGTCTAACCACCCAAATCTATCACCCTATGTGACATGGGGGCAAATTTCAAGAAATTGGTGTGGAAAACTGATGGAAAGTGTTGAGCGTCCACAATATCTTCTGCTGGGCAGGATCTCCAGATCCATATTTCAGAGAAAGGATTATAAATTGGGGCAACATACCCAAAACTGAATTCCATAAAAATACAACACCCAGCAAGATGTGAATAGGAGTTGCTTGCCAAAAAAAAAAAAAAAAAAAGTGTGGTCAAATACATTTAGAAAACAGTGAGGTAAAGCAAGGTAATCAAGTATCTCTATGGCAAGACTTCAGAAAGCCACACCTACACTAAGGTACATTGTGAAGTCCAAGAGGGGATATAGTCTGCAGTTTTCCCAATGTTTTTGGAACATTGGACACTTTTTCTTCCGCAAAACACCTAGTAACATCTCACAGAACACAGTTTGAGAAAGGCTGGCTTTGAGGCTCTCAGAACAGCTGGGAAGCCTTTCAATTTATCACAAGCCTCTATCCTCACCCTTTTAGTTCTCATAGTGAGACTTTGTATCTGGTTCAGTTTGAAATAGCTAACATTTATCGACCACTTAACTACATGCCAGACACAGACTTAGGTGCTAGAGACTCAAAATAACTTCTGGGGATGCAGTTATAGTAAATCTAATAACCAAGAGAGTGTATAAACATGATAGGGCGGCCATATACAGCCATCTAGTATCACACTTCGCATTAATGGGGGATTTGGGGTTGACAGAGACTGCTTCAAAGTCTTTTGCTGGAGAAATCTTGCAGTGGTCCCCAGAGGATAAACAGCAACAATTAAGTGGAGAGAAATCTTTTAAGAACATTTTACCAAAACAGGCCAGCGGTCAGATTGACATCCCTGAGGGATGGGCTCCCTGCAAGGCATGTAGTGCACCAAAAAGACCATAAGCATTGAGCTTAAATCCCAACTTTGTTATCTATTACGTGACCTTGGATAAGTTATTTAAACTTCATCTGTGAGATGGGAATCATTACATCAATTTGAGTTGTCAAGAAGATCAAAAGAGGCAATTGTATATACAATGCCTAATGACCTGCCCGGCACCATGCTTAGTTCCATTTTTTTTGATTGGTAACATCCCGGAGTAACGTGTTAAGAAAGAGTCTGAGGCTGCATATGAGCTTAGAAAGAAAAGAGGGTCATGATTGATTTGCAGTTCCTGCCAGGGGCTTGAAAAGGAGGGGGTCATATATTGGCTCAAGTTAGCTGGAGAGTTTCAACAGAGTGCTTTCCCAAGGGTCCTTGCCCTGAGAAAAGGAGTTTCTAATGACCTGGGGAACCTCAGAAGAAAGCAAGTAGCCCTAACAGAGGCCTTCTCACTACTAGCACCTGTCAGCATTTCTGCTTTCCCTTATACCCTTCCCTTTCTTTCATTTTCAGGAAATAAACAAGGTTGATTTCTTGTCTTTGCAAAGCAAGGGTCTGTTGTGATGTGAAATTAGTACAGTATTTGCTCTGAACCTAAAATAATTTTTTTTTGAGCCTGAAAACCATGCATGTAGCCTAATTAGTACCAGTCCTATTTTAAAAGGCTCAACAAGATTCTGCAGACCCTACTAGAGGGAGCTCAGAAACCCAGGCAAGGAGGCATTCCACTGCCAGGAACTGCAGAGATCAAGCAAGCAGAGAGGGAGCCCCTAGAAGGAAATTTACATTTTCATATTGATAATATGCTTTTTCAGTTATAATTAATATTAATCGCCATTTTTATCTTGTAACGTCTGTGGTCAGTTAAAACTAATAAAAACATTAAAATTTGATTGTTCCAGAGAGAACAGACACATTGAATTTTAGAAGTGGAAGAGTGCTGGTATGTCAAACAGATCCGTCTCTTTTGGTTTACCAGTTCATTCCATCGACGTGTACTCATCGCATATATCCATGGCCAAGGGACCGTGCTAGGCACTGGGGTGATGGCTAGTGAACAAAACAGACACAGGTCTCGCACTCTTGGAACTAAAAGTCTGGGTGGGGAGATGGGCCACAAATAACCAGACAGACATTTAGCTATTTAATTATAATTATGATCAGTGGCATAAGGTTGTACAGGATCCTTTGATGCTCAGATGAGAGAGACAGACCCAAGACAGGGGAATTGACATGTCCACCCAGCTGGACAATGTTGAAGCTGAAACCAGAATTCAGGTCATCTGCATCCCAGTTCACAGTTGTTCTCACTGTGCCACAGCTGGGGGACCAGTGCCCTGAGAGGGGTTTGGGAGAAGAATCCAGTACTAAGAGTATGGTGGTGGCGGCTGGGACAGAGAAGCAAGTGGCCAAATATCTGCAGCTTTCACAGAACAAGAGTGTGAGCCTGGAGACTTCACTGTCTTCTCAGACACTCACTCATGCATCGCAGCAGTGGAAAATGGTTTCAGCTACCCTCCCGGGGGGGCCTGAACGCTAGAGCCTTCAACATTCAGGACAACAAAGAGGAGAGAGGAAAGCCTCCCCCAAAACCAATCAGAGAGGACAGAGAATGGGAAGTGTAGACCTACCACACAGACTGAGCTCTGAGCTATCTGCTGTACTTTGCTTGGGCATTAATCACACAAATCCCTTATAAATCTAGGGCCGTTATTAGACAACACTAATATCCCCCTTCGAGTAATCCAGACAAATACGTTGAGAGAAGGGGGAGCCCCAAGTGGCTGGAAAACAGACAGCTTTCATGTTTGCACGCATCCCCCAGCCCCCCACCCCCAGAGGTCTGCTCCCAATAGCACCTCTGGCTTCTGCCCCAATAGCTTCAGGCAAGGGGAGTGAACTGAAGGTCTGGATCCCTCCCCTCCCCAACTCTGCCACTGACCTAATTCTCCACAAGGGAGGATTTTTCCTTTTTGGTCCTGCTTGTTTGTAAATCACACACAGCTTAAGGGGGGCCTAGCTAGGAAGCAGGGAGAAGTGAAGACGCTTCGAACAGTGGCCCCGGCTGCTATTTCTTAGGGAGGTGGACCACTGGGAATTCTGTTAAGCTCAGAAGAGGGGTCGGGAGGTGGAGGGTAGAAGAAGGAAGGCCCACCATCAACATCATCCCAATTTTACAATCTTACTCTGCCCTTTACTGAACTAGAGATGCTTTATATTCTAAAATGACCCAACAGAACTCTGCCACGAGCCTTATGACTTTGGGTAGGTTTCTTAATTCATCTAGGTCACTGGTCTCTGTAAATGACACAGGATATTTTGACCCTGATGTTATGACCCCTCAAGCATGTTTTGGAACTGCTTTAAAAATAAATAAAAAATTGTCAGGAAAGAGACTGATTTTAGTTGTAGGAAGAAGATATGGTTCTATGAACTGCAAAAATTGACCTGGAAAAAAATTAGACCTGTCAGAAAAAAATCAACACAAAATGGAACTGACAGTGGCTAAAAATGCACATGGTAAAACGTCATTGACTGAAAAACTGAAGGAAGAATCAAACATTCTTGACAAAATTTAGACCAGCGAATCTGACGTGAGAAAATCAGATATAGTAGAAGTAACGACCACAAAAGAGTGGTCACAATGGTAGAAGCTATGTGGGCAAAATTAGATAGGCACACAAAAGAATAACTGATAGATGAATCAAATCTTCACTACAGAGGGCACGTGGAGCAGAACTGATCTTGTTAAAAATTATTCAGTGAAATAAAAATGAATTGGAAAATTAAAAAATGGTTTACCTATGCTGAAAAAAAATGGATTGAGGAATTACATGAGCCCTACATCATTTGCTTCTAAAAAACGCCCCCTTAATAAAACTGTTTTAGTGTTTGTATAATCCTGATTATATTGACATGGAGTTAAAAGTTCTCAGGGTCAAACTGCACAATCAAAACATCTTGATAAGTGCTGAAGAAAAGTAAGTTACATAATCTCAGGGGTCCTGTCCAGGTGCAATTTTTTCCGATAAAAAAATCAGAACAGAAAGTGAAGAAAACTATACAAATAGTTTACTCCTAGGAAGAAAAGAGCATGGGACCCAGCGATTCCCTGCAAGAATGGTTCTCACACTAATACATTTTATATATTCATACTTCAAGCAATTTAAAGCAATTTTAGAAACTAACAATGGATAATTATATTATAATTTTTCCAAGAAAGAACAAAAACCTGAAAATGACACTTTGTATTACTATAGTTTTTTAAAAAGGCATTTTAACACCCCAAAAATAAAAGGGCATAATTTCAGAATTTTAAAAAAACCTGAATATGTCTTTACAATAAACTTCTACATTATGTTTATTTTTCTCGTTCTCCTGAAGAATTATAAAATTTCATTCTAGTTCTTTTGAGTGTCTTTTGTACCACTGGGCAGAGGGCAGATGGGTAGTCTTTCTGCAGTTCAGCCTTCTCATTTGTAAAATGGTAACAAAAGATAAAGCTACTCACACAGAGCCTAAAACACTAGTAAGTGTTCAATAAATGTTAGCCTAAAACCCAGGAAGCAGAAGCCATTTAGGATCAAGCTGATTCCCAGCCTCAGATTATACCCCTACTACTCCAAGCTGAAAATTCTTTAGATGTTCTGGAATATAAATGCCCCTGGTACACTATAAAACTCTTAGAAGAAAACATACGCAGAACACTTTATGACATAAATCACATCAAGATCCTTTTTGACCCACCTCCTAGAGAAATGGAAATAAAAACAAAAATAAACAAATGGGACCTAATGAAACTTAAAAGCTTTTGCACAGCAAAGGAAAACATAAACAAGACGAATAGACAACCCTCAGAATGGGAGAAACTATTTGCAAATGAAGCAACTGACAAAGGATTAATCTCCAAAATTTACAAGCAGCTCATGCAGCTCAATAACAAAAAAACAAACAACCCAATCCAAAAATGGACAGAAGACCTAAACAGACATTTCTCCAAAGAAGATATACAGATTGCCAACAAACACATGAAAGAATGCTCAACATCATTAATCATTAGAGAAATGCAAATCAAAACTACAATGAGATATCATCTCACACCAGTCAGAACGGCCATCATCAAAAAATCTAGAAACAATAAATGCTGGAGAGGGTGTGGTGAAAAGGGAACCCTCTTGCACTGCTGGTGGGAATGTAAATTGATACAGCCACTATGGAGAACAGTATGGAGGTTCCTTAAAAAACTAAAAATAGAACTCCCATATGACCCAGCAATCCCACTACTGGGCATATACCCTGAGAAAACCATAATTCAAAAAGAGTCACGTGGCTTCCCTGGTGGCGCAGTGGTTGAGAGTCCGCCTGCCGATGCAGGGGACGTGGGTTCGTTCCCCGGTCCGGGAGGATCCCACATGCCGCGGAGCGGCTGGGCCCGTGAGCCATGACCGCTGAGCCTGCGCGTCCGGAGCCTGTGCTCCGCAATGCGAGAGACCACAACAGTGAGAGGCCCGCGAACCGCAAAAAAAAAAAAAAAAAAGGGCTCTGAAAAACCTAGGGGCAGGACAGGTATAAAGATGCAGACGTAGAGAATGGACTTGAGGACACGGGGAGGGGGAAGGGTAAACGGACAAAGTGAGAGAGTGGCATGGACGTATATACACTACCAAATAAAATGGATGGCTAACGGGAAGCAGCTGCATGGCACGGGGAGATCAGCTCGGTGCTTTGTGACCACCTAGAGGGGTGGGACAGGGAGGGTGGGAGGGGGATGCAGGAGGGAGGAGATATGGGGATGTATGTATATCTGATTCACTTTGTTATAGAGCAGAAACTAACACACCATTGTAAAGCAATTATACTCCAATAAAGATGTTAAAAATAAATAATAAATAAATGCCCCTGTTAACAACAGCTAAAAAGTGTGGATTGATCAGGGCAACCCCCTCTACCTCTTCACCTACCAAGAAAACACATGTGGCAAGAGGGAGGACCTGGGAGGGCAGGGAGCAAGAATGTAAGTGCCAGGAGGAAAGGGCAGCTATTGGAAATGCATGAGCTGATCTCTGGGCTGTGGGTGGGACTCACGCTATATGGCTCTTAGAGGAACAAGTCTCTCTAGGTTGGCGGCAAATGACACTGACTGTGGCTTTCTTGTTCCAGCAGCCTTTCATCTTCACCTTCTCCACGCAGAGCTTCCTTTAGAGAGAGATTCTATTCCCAAATCCTCCCCGGTAGGATTCTGCACTCTGGGTGGAGATGTCCAGGTTTATGCTCACTTAGCAGACAAGATTTGCTCTCCTGCTGCTGTCACACTGAAGGCTTCCCTCCCCAGCCCCAGACAGTTCTTTTTTTTTTTTTGCGGTACGCGGGCCTCTCACTGTTGTGGCCTCTCCCGTTGCGGAGCACAGGCTCCGGACGCGCAGGCTCAGCGGCCACGGCTCACGGGCCCAGCCGCTCCACGGCATGCGGGATCCTCCCAGACCAGGGCACGAACCCGTGTGTCCGCTGCATCAGCAGGCGGACTCCCCACCACTGAGCCACCAGGGAGGCCCCCCCCCAGACAGTTCTTTACCCATCCACCCGTCCATCTGTATTACCCATCAACCATATCCCAAATAAATACATAAAAGTAAAAGACATAGTTCCTGCCGCGACTATTAGACTGATCAACCTTGTCCTTAAACTGAACAGGTGACAATGCACGTACGCAGCCCCTCTCCATTGCTTTCCCTCTGTTCCTCATCTTTAGATGTCACTCCTCAGAGGAGTGACACCCCTTTTCTCATTAGATCTCCCCTCACCCTGCTCTTTCCATCTGCAGCACTCATCACCAGTGCAATTATACATTTATTGGTTTACGTTTTCCATAGCTCTAATTTGTAAGCTCCATGAAGACAGGCGGCACAGCTGTTTTGATCACCATGGATTGTGCTTGGCAATCAATGTTCTTCTGAATCAATTGAGTCTCTTTTCTCGGCGTGATGTAGAGGAATGGATGTTAGAATGAGAGTGAGGACTCCTGGGCCCTAGCCCCAGTCCCCTGGCCACTGGCTAGCTGAGTGGCCTATTGTAAGTTACCTTGCTTCTTTAAGTCACAGTTTCATGAAAGAAGGTTGGATTGTGATGTTCAAGATGGGGGAGGGTGATAAAAATGTATGTGCTGGGGTTGGATATGCAAATCGTAACAATATTCATTTTACAACTTAATACAAGCAAAAGGTTTCCACCAAAGCTTGACCAAGGCCTCTTGGGTAGTGGGACTATGCTAACAACAACAATAAAATGACTTGGAGACCGTGGGTTATAAAAGACTGAGAAAACATGGGATTCCAGTTCAAGTACTTCATGGTTCATTTACAGCCCATGGGATGAAATAAGACACCAAGGATAAAGGCTCAGCGAGAGGTAGGAGGGGGAATTCCAGGACAGTTTTTATGTCCCTCTTTGCAACATGTGCCTGATTTGGGATCAAAGTCAGTCATATGCAGGAGAGGGAGAAGTCAGGAGACAGGTTAGTGAAGAGAAGAAAGGCAGTGCCCCTGCATGCTAGAGGCACCCCAGTTGCGCCAGCAGAGCATGGAACTGGGTCTTCAATGGCCACAGAAGCCACCGTTCAGTGCCAGATTGAAGAGCAGACAGAGTGAGGCGATAAGAACTCAAACTCCAGATCATCCAACTGCCCAGACTCATGTCTTAGGCAGATAGATTGCTTTCTCTTTTCAACCTTGTTCCCTGTTTTAGAAAACCAGAAAAACAATAGAACCTCCCTGGTGAGAGTGACTGGGAACATCAAAGGAAGTCACATTTGAAAGCACTTAGCTCAGTGCCTGGCACACAGAAAGCACTTCATGAGAATTAGTTCATCATCACCATTGTTATTAAATTTAGTCAATCAGATAGACAGCTGATAAATGATAGGCTCTCCATGATACTACAATGGCATCACTGAGGCCATACTCAGTGAGAATGACTAGAACTGGGCATAAAGCTAAACTCAGCCCTAAATCCACGGACTTCACCTGTGATCCTTGGCCGGGAGACTCAGGCTAGGAGAGCCGGCCTGAGCACTGGGTCCAGAAAAAGCCCTGGACCTCCTGCAATTCCTTGGAGCGTCTTAATCACACCCCTGACCTTCACAGAGTCTTTGCTCTGCCAGGCGTGAAGAGGGACTCCTGAAAGCACAGAGACCACGGTTATGTTATCCTTCTCCTTTCAAAGCATCCATCACTTGATTATTGCTTTTGGCTAATTAAGCAGCATGAAGGCATGACTGTCTTGTTCATCACTCTACCCCCAATGCTTCTCCTGACACACAGTGGGCCCTCAGTCAGTGTGTCACGTTGTAGGGGGTGGGAGAGGTACTTTCGAATAACATCCCTGGGTTTCTGTAAGAGATTTCATGTGAGCATGCATGCTCACGTATGCTCCATTTCTTGGTTCTCATCACATGCCAGCTGGGCCCCTAACACCTCAATTTCTTCTGCTCTGAAAAATGTTAGGAGGCGTTCCCCTCCTCCCTAGGCTCCCCATCCTGACTTACGCTGGATAAGCAACTTCAGATTGCTGAACAGCAATACACAACACAGCTGGGCGAAAATTCCTGTGTCCTGAAATTCCTGGAAAACCATGATGCACAGCGAGCATTTGGAGCATGGACACACACACGATCCCCACCCCGGGGCCCAGAGAGTCGGAGACGGGAGGAAGGCAGCAAGCAGGCAACCAGAACCGAGCCTTGATTTCCTTAAGAAAGTATTTTGCTTCCTTTCCAAGCGCCCCACCCTGGGCAGAGGTAGAGAAACCACAGTGAGTTAATTACCAGTACTTAGATCCCTGGCTGTTGAGCCAGGGGCTTCCAGCACCTCCAGTTTAGGGGATCTTGCTCTTTCAGCTCACAGGAGCCAGAGTGAGAGGAATCTCTTCCCCAAGCCCAGGAGAAGGTGTGTGGCTTTGAGCTGTGTGTCACCACTGGTATCCTGAGAGTTCAATATGCCCAATTCCAAGAAAAATGTAACTAAAGCATTTTATGCTGAGCTCACATGGTCCCAAAGAAACACGAAGTACAAATCAGAACACCAGCTGGCTGATCTTGGGCAAATCACTGCACTCTTCTGGGTGTGTTTCTTTCAGATCTTTGAGCTCTTGATTCCCATGAGCTTCTAACATTCTAGGAGCCAGAAATTCTATCATGTCCATGAGTAGAACATCCAAAACCCTCAGGTTCATCATCTCTATATGAGACTTAAATTTCCATTTGTAGAAATTTTCTCAAATGGACAGATCTCACTAAATTGAAGGCAGAAGAAAGACCAACGTGAGTAGTTTTTAAAACTAAATTACGTAATCTTTCAATGCTGTTTTATTATATTCAAATGCATGCCCCAACTTCAACCAGGTTGAGAAGGTATATTTTTTCATTCATTGCCCGGTAAAGAATTTTAAGGAACTTTTTTTTGTTCCTAGTTTCCTTCTATATTTCTGGTAATCTGTTTTAATCTATCTTGTGGATTCCTTTTCCTCTACTATCCTAAATATTAACGTTCTGGAAGGTTCTGAGTTTAGCTTCCTTCTCCTCTCAGTTAGATTCCTTGCCTGGACAACCTCATTCCTGTGCCAGCCTTCCCTCACCCCTACAATAACAACCCTGACATCTGCCCAGCCCCATCCTCCTCCCTCGCACAACCATTGCCCCCACCTGCCTCTGAACATCTCCCTGCAGGTATCCTACAGGTTCTGAAGAGAAGGTGGGAGGGATATGGACAAACCAAAATGTATTATTACCCCTCTCCCACCTTCACCCCAAATCTGCTCCTCCCACTGACTTTC
Organism: Aethalodelphis obliquidens; assembly: GCF_003676395.1. Taxonomy (NCBI): domain Eukaryota; kingdom Metazoa; phylum Chordata; class Mammalia; order Artiodactyla; family Delphinidae; genus Aethalodelphis; species Aethalodelphis obliquidens. The sequence goes on along the minus strand of NW_020837965.1, from coordinate 4,035,602 downwards.
CTAGCTATACCCACAACCAAAAGAGCATATGATCAAAGTTCCTCTTTCCCCTTTTCAATCATCAGCATCATCGTTAATAATAATTAGTAATAATGGCTAACATTCACGGAATGCTTACTGTGTGCCAAGCATTGTTCTAAGTATTCTATGTCTGATATCTCACTGAAGCCTGAAAGCAATCTGAAATGGTGGGCACTATTATTACAGCTATTTCACAAATATTTAAGTTGAAACACAGAGAAGTGAAGTCCTTTGCCCAAGTTTACACAACTAGTATGTGTCAGAGCCAGGTAGCCTGAGTCCAAACCCACTAAAGGTCATTGCTTTCCAATTATTAAGTGCCTCTTCTTAACATCTCTGCAGTTGGCCCTTCTTCCATCACTACTCCCCCAGTACTGCCTCTTCTCTCACCAAAACCACACAGTAGCCTCTACCTGGCCCCCCTGCTTTCTGCCTTCCAGTTGCCAATCAATCCCTCATGCAAACCGCCCCAGAGCCATCTTTCTAAAATTCAAATCCTACGGTCAAGTCCTTACAAACATTTAAGACCGGCGCTACCTAAGCACTCTTCATATTCCTCTTCCATGGGCCTCAGCCCTTTAATCCAGCCACATTAACTATTGCAAACTACTGGCAAGAGTAGCCCGCTGCTTCATAGGGCTTCCCTGAGGGCCCTTTCCTCCCAGTCTGCTAGTTAAAGCTTCCAAGTCCAGCCTAAGATTTTCCACTGTAAGATGTCCTCCAACCCCTGGCTCCCAGCCTAAGCACACACCCTCATACCCCAAGCAGGTGGAACATCCCCTTTTGAGCTACTCCACAAACATTCCACCTGGTATTTTAGCAACTCTAATATGTACAACACCTCTTTGCCTGACAGCCTTCCCAACTAGTCCATAAGATCCTCAAGGGTAGACGACAGGCACTCACTCAGTGAATGTCAGAAAATGCACTTATTCCAGTAAACAGATGGTCTATTTCAACAAATAGATGATTATACATCAAGGACTGCTTTGCAAATGCTTGAACATACTTCAAAGACTTTGTTCTCTTACACAGTCCAAAGTTGCCTCAGCAAACACTATGATTTTTTTATGCTGAGAAAAGCTCTGAGATAGTAGATATTATCAATAATTCCAAACAGTGAGGCCTCTGAAAGAGGAAGGTGTGACTGGAGTAACTTCCCGTGGGACCCTCCAAAGCCCCCTGGCCAGGTCAACCAAGACCACCACACACAGAGCTGAAGACAGAGCAGAGGAGCCCAACACACATCCCACTGGCATCCAGAACACTTTGGGCAACAGCCTCCACCTGAAACCTGCGAGCCTGGGGGTCGAGTGACTATAACCAATTAGAGATAAATGTAGATTTGAGTGTTGATCTGTGACCTCCAAAGCTTTCTGAACCAACTCCCCATTAGGAAAAATAATGTTACCATGTTCTCCTGAGAGATGTATATTTATTTATAAATAATTTGCATATAAGTTAACTATACATTTTAATTGTTTCCTTCCTATATCCCCCCAAGTGGTCTTTGCATGTGCCCCTTTTTGAAGGCCACTGATCTGGAGAATAATCTTTCCACATCCCTGAACTGCAGAGGACGTACGTGATCAAACATAAGGGTAGGCCTGGCCGCTGAGACCCCCAGAACCATGGAGTCCCTGGTTTGAAGGCACGTACACACCAGCACACATTTCTGACAGGTGTCACTCCAGCACCTACTGCACCCCTCCCAGCAACAGGACTTGGCAAAGCTGTGCATTCAATGGCCCAACAGCTCTAAGCATCAGAAATCCTCCTCTGTAGCTCTGATCCCTTCAACCCTCGAGTCTGATATCCACTCCCTCCTCTACAGGGCAGCTCTTCCGATATCCGAGGACAATTATCTTGTCCCCAGTGAGCCTCCTCTTCTCCAGGGAATCCACACAAGCTAATGGGGCCTCTCCATCTCCAGTGACAACAACGTGCTTGCCTCAAACAGCCATTCCACAAGCATTTACATGGTCCCAGGCTGGCTGCGGTCTATGATTGTTACAGGAAACCACTGGCTCATAAACAAACACAAAAAAGTCTTGCTAGTTCATCTTCAACTAGATCAAGCCAAGTGGAACGTACATGTGTTTGACACAGATTCTGTGAAAACTGCCCCACAGCAAACACGTCACTTTTCCTATTAAAAGAAGGTATTTCCAGTGGTGGCCCATGCCACTGTGGTCCAAGTCATGGCTGTAATCAATGTATTAAACAGACATTATTGAGCTCACATTCTTGATGGGAACCTGCATCCATCCATCACACGTTAGAGACCACATGCACAGACACGCATACAAAACGTGAAATGCATGCACACACATCCACACGGAGTGTGCTTTATTAAGGCAACAAACATTTATTGAGCACCTGCTTTCTGTCAGATACCAGAGACATGCCATTTAGCATACAAGCCTGGAACATTCATTAACAAAGGGAAACAGAGTCTTCCCATGGTTTCATGTCTTACAGGTCTCAAAGAGAGTTCCTCCTCGCATACACTCCTGCAGAAGGAATCAGGAAACCCAGCTGAGCTACTGCAACTTGCATTAAGGTTGTGAAAGCCAAAGGGAGCCATGAGACACATCAAAACGTAGCCCACTGGTTATATATTCTACACAAGGAAAAAATAGCTCCAATCCAAATTAACACAAGGCTGAAAACAACATCAGGATGAGCAAACAACAAAGTTCCCACGGCAACTAAAACCCAATCATCTTCCCACGTGGCAATTACCACATGACTATATGAGATGGTCATGCCCATTTCCCTGCACAGGAACGCAGCACATAGAACCTGGCTGGACAACGGGACTGCACAGAAGTCGGTGACTCTGAGTATATTTTAATGCTTGGACTCAAAAGGATGGCTGTGGGCTTTGCTCTTAAAAGTAAACTATTTTAAACCATGAATTATGAGACAAATTCTCCTTTCTTTGCTGCAGTGTCAGTAAAATGACTGTCAATGGGGAGGTGGCTGAGAGCCAAGAATAGCTTCATCCCTTTTAGGGTGCAGGAGGGCATTTGCTTGGCAGGTTTCCAGTCCATGCCAGTGTGGGAGCAACATCTTCTAGCCCTGCCTAATCCTCTCCCTGGGAGACTTCTTCCCAACAGTGCCAAAAACATGGGATACCCAAGGCAACCTGGCAGAGTAGGAAGCATTTTTGAATAGGGCATATGCTTCCAAGGCCAGTTGCCAGGAATAGCTACTCAATACTTCTTCATTTCATACCCTTATCTTTTTTTTAAAGCATCATACTAGGCTTTTTAGCAAAATCTTGATGTCTGTTGGGGTGTCTGACCCTGGCTGCCACGATGGATTTGTAAAGCAAGTCCAATTCAATTCCATTTTCCTCTACTCCATAGCATTCTAGGACTTCTCATCTTATTGCTTATTGCCATTAGAGGTTTCCAGGGGGCACCTTGGAAATTCAGAGATGCTGAAAAGCTGGCTGAATATGGAGGAAGATGGGACATCTTAGGGGGAGGAAATGAGGCACAGATAATAGAACCAGAGAAATGGGGCTAACCATGAATCTTTCAGAGTGAAGCTCCCTAGGAACAAAATGACTGGAGCATGAATCACCTGCTTACATCAGAATCTCTTCCCACATCAATCCCTCCCATGTTGTTTAAGATTAATCAGAAGCAGTCAATTCTAAATAACTCAGCGGTGTGTATACCGTTAGTGCTATATTAGAGAATCCCTTAAGAATTTTACTTTGCACAAGGGTTCATTCCTACAAAGCATCATCCAGAAATGTTATGACCTACCCATCCCCCTCACCCACATGGCCCATGGCAAAGGTCAGACTGCTTTAATTAGAATGAGGACCAGTGAGGAAGTGTCTGAGAAGCAGACCTTGGCCTCATGTAGGAAGGGCTCCCTGATGCTCAGTATAATCAGAGATACATCAGGATGCCTTGAAAAGTACCAAGCCTCTGCCATTGCAGTTGACTAGGGGATTTTGGGGGGGTGGGGGTGGGGCAGAGATGTCATACAGTGGAGAAGAGGATAGGAAATGAATAGTTAGAATAGACCCAATGACCTTTGAAGTCCCCTCTGGTAATGTACAGCATGGTGACTATATTACTGATAATACTGTATTGCATGTTTAAAAGTTGCTAAGAGAACTGATCTTAAAAGTTCTCATCACAAGAAAAAAAACTGTGTAACCATGTATGGTGGTGGACATTAACTGGCCTCACTGTGGCGACCGTTTTGCAATATAGACGAATATCGAATTTGTATATTACGCTACCCACCTGAAACTAATATGTCAATTATGCCTCAATTTTTTAAAAAAGACCCCTCCAAACATATTATCCCATGATTTTTTTTTTTTGCGGTACACGGGCCTCTCACTGTTGCGGCCTCTCCCGTTGCGGAGCACAGGCTCCGGATGCGCAGGCTCAGCGGCCATGGCTCACGGGCCCAGCCGCTCTGCAGCCATGTGGGATCTTCCCGGGCCGGGGCACGAACCCACGTCCTCTGCATCGGCAGGCGGACTCTCAACCACTGCGCCACCAGGGAAGCCCTATCCCATGATTCTTAACATGCACCTTGGTTTTCAGTACATTACACAAGCAAAGCCATGGCTAGAAGGTGATAAAAATGTCTTACTGTCCTCTACATGGGTCACAGGATCTGTGCTTCATCCCTCACAGAGGATTTCTCCCACAGCATCAGAGTCCCCCCGCATTTCAGTGTGTCTCCTTAAAAGAAGGACTCACAGCACATTGCCTCAGCCTAAACTCCAGCCTTGTCTTTCCTGACCTAGATCAAACAAATATGCTGGGGAATGATCATTAGTCTTTCAGAATCCGAAGGGTGAGAGGCTTAACACCCTCAGGCGCACTCTTCCTCATTCCCTCAGCCCTCCAAGGCTAACCATGTGAGACCCTTCTGGAGAGGAAAGAAGGCTGAGAGAATGAGGAGGAACGAAGAGACCGTGAGTGTTTGGTGAGCCCTTTCCCACTGTTTGAATCACAGAGAAGTGATTTCAGCCTTCTCATCCCTCCTTGCAATGGGGTACTCGTTTTTATTTGAAAGCAACGTATTGAGTATACAAGCTGTACACTCTCTCGCTGCACTTTTTCTATTCCAGTCATACCTGGAGGAGAGGTTATAGAATTGCCTGGAACGCCCTGCCTGCCAGAGTGGAGACACCAGCCCTAACACTGCCGACAACCATGGGACTATCAAGACCCTGGCCCCCAAAGGCTTTGCACCAGCAAACAGGACCACTTCAGGAGAACCAAATCCACAGGCGAGAGGCCAAAATGTCAGAAAAGGGTTGGATGCATAGAGTCTCATGGAGAAACTTGAAGGAAAAGCTCCCCAGAGCCGTCTTCTTAGGTACAAAGATACCGAAATTAAATAAGAGCCTTGGTAAAACCGAAAGGATCTTAAATGCATTTCACAGCTTAAACCGGGAGTTCCTGTTGCCTACAGCTTGTGTCCCCGCCTTTCTTTCATCCCCACCCTCTTTGGGACCTTGCACACCCTTCCAGAGAACTGCATTTCCTCCTTGAAGAGCTGAGAGCTTTCACAATTTTTAGGCCCACATGCAAAGTAAATTTTTTCACAGAGTGGAGCTGGGTAGTTTGGCTGGATGACTATGAGATCAATTTGTTTTGAAAAGCTGCTGGTACTGGTTCCTGGATATTAAAAAAAAAATTTTTTTTAACTTTATAAAATACATTACGTAGGAATATTGTGGAGAGCAGTGGAGGTTTGAGAGCAGATATAGATGATGACACATTTAAAGGGGCCCCATATTGCTTTCATTTTATTTTCAATTAATTAATTAATTATTTTTGGCCGTGTTAGGTCTTTGTTGTTGCGCGCGGGCTTTCTCTAGTTGAGACGAGCGGGGGCTACTCTTCGTTGCGGTGCGCAGGCTTCTCATCGCGGTGGCTTCTCTTGTTGTGGAGCACGGGCTCTAGGTGCGCGGGCTCAGTAGCTGTGGCACACGGGCTCTAGAGTGCAGGCTCAGTGGTTGTGGCGCAGGGGCTTAGCTGCTCTGTGGCATGTGGGATCTTCCCAGACTAGGGCTTGAACCCCTGTCCCCTGCATTGGCAGGCGGATTCTTAACCACTGCGCCACCAGGGAAGCCCCCATATTGCTTTTAAATAGGTCACCCAAAGACATCAGTTTTTGGAGAACAACAGCTGTAATGACAACCCAGTGGCGCTGTCAGTTCCCACACAGATCACGGAGACAGGCCCGTAGAGCCACGCTTTGTCCCTCTCCTCTGTCATCCACAGCCTGTCACCTATAACACAGCCACTCAGTGAGCCACGGCAAACCAAGCATCCCGACTTCAGCTGGGAAACCTCAGGAGGGACCAGGATGCTCCCTCTGTTTAAACACCAACTGGTTCCTCTAAATCTACAGCAAACATTTCTAAACACACCCTCGTTACCCACTGTATACCCTAGATGTCCCCCGCTCCCACCACAGCTCCCCAAACAACATTCCTACAGGCCTTCATCCTCCCACACTCCCTCTCCATGGCTCTTCCTGCCCTGTTGGTTATGAAGTGAGGGGAAATGCGTCTGTGATGAAGGGTCATCGGTCACTGGGGAATCACTCATACACCCAGAGCAACATTGCTGTCACTGGGCAGCAACAAGCCTTCTTAACAGAGGCAGATCCACAGAGGTGGGGAGGAGAAGCTTATGATACTGGGCATTCCTTAAGAAAAAAATCACCAATACAGTATTAGGCATGGGGCCTTGAAGGGACCCATGCAAGTGAAGATATATGAAAGGTTTAGTTTTGTGGCAAATCCACCTCTGTAATAATCTCCCTCCCACACACACAAAAGAGAAGAGAAGAATAAACAGAGAGAAAGGGAGTTTGGTTTTGTTATCTGGGAAGAGAGTCAGCAGGAGAGCAAGAAGTGTGAAAGGTTAATCCAGGAGCTCCACCTTTTACCACCAACCCTGGCTGGGCTGCTGGACACTTCCTGGTACCTGGGAAACTAAAGGTAAGTCTGAAGAGGTCGTGCTGTCCAGCGATGCTCCAGTGTAGGGAAGCCGTGCTCCAACTCCCTCGGGACCCACAGGTCCATTCTTAGGCACTTCATTTCAAACCAGGGTCTTGAGGGTGGGAGTTGAATACTCATTCATTCATTCTCTCTCATTCTCTCACATCCTCTCTTTCTCTCTCCTGGGACTGACCAAGCTGATAACCTCCTGCACCAGGAGTCTGACATTTTGCTTATCATCAGCAACCAGGGAGGCAATGACTGCTCCATTTCACGATGGAGACACAGGCCATTTATGTTCATGAAGGGAGCCTAGAAGCAGAAATAAAATGCTGTGTTGAGGATCTGGGCTCTCAGGTCCCAGAGACACCTGCCAAATAGGCAGCATCCAAGCTTGCCCTCATGCTGTCTACCCACAAGTCCCACGGCACCTTGCGTCTGGGGCTCCTCACTTGTTCAGTGGGATGGTAAGGCCTGTCCTACCTACCTCATCGGGATGCTGTGGGGACCAGAACATCCCATTTGCAGGCAAAGAGTCCTGAATACAGTCCAAAGGGCACCACCATTGTCAGCGACCCATGCTCTTAGGCAGGGGCAAAATGGTGATGGGACTGGATTCTATACTTTCCTGAAATTCCCCTCCTTTTCTCTCTGCCACTTCTCAAACTGGGATGAAGGAAAATGGCAGAGGTGGGGGTAGCTCAACGGGTTTCTATGAAACCAAATCGACACATAATTTGTTCTTACACCCACCAGGCGGCTAACAGCCCAGAGTCAGGATTCATTCTCTCCCAGAGACTATACTGATAATTTTATATGTCTGATCTCATTTCATGCTCTCAACGACTCCCTAACGTATGACTTCTTGTTATCCCTGCTTTGCTGCGAGGCAGGACAGCACAGTGGTTAAGAGTGTGCACTGTAAAGCCAGACTGTCTGGATACAAACTCCAGCCCTGCCTCTTCTGAGCTGTGTGGCCTTGGGGGAATTACTTACCCTTTGTCCCTCAGCTTCCTTATCTACAAAATTAGAATAATGACAGCGTGTCAAGAGTGGTTCTGAGTGTTACAAGGGCTAATACAGAGCAGTCATGGAGTGAGTGCCCCGTGACTGTTAGCTGCTATTATTATTATTGTTGTTATTATTACTGTTAGATGCTATTATTATTATTATCGTTGTTGTTATTATTACTGATAAGGATGCTGAAGCTTCCAGAACCTTCTCCAAAGACAGACAACGTGTAAGTGGACAAGCCTAGATTTAAGTCCAGATCTTTTTCACTCCAGAAGCCATGTTCTTAACCACCAAACCTTGTTCAAGTTTTCAATTTCTCTGCTCCTCAGTTTCCTCATCTGTAAAACAGGGCTAGTTAATGATATCAACTGCATAGAAGCGCTGTGAGGATTAGATGAGACAATGCACCTCGGATGTCAGGCACATGGTGGTACTCAATCATAGCAATAATAACATCATTATTATTTTTGTCTAAGAAGGGTACCTGACCTTCAGAGCCCTGCCCCTAAGCCTCTCTCACTCCAGTTCCACCTCTGGGGCCTCACTGTTCTGGACTCACAGCAGAGCCAGTGACTCCAGGGCAATAGGAGTCATCATGGGGGAGGGCACGTTAGTTCCATCCCCCAAGCACAGCCCACACCCCACCTCTTCTGCCCTGTGATGGAGGAAGAATACCTAGCTGAGGGCAGCTGCTCCAGGAACTGGAAACCTCTCCCGGACAGCCTGCAAAGAGAGATAGGGGACTCGATGATTAGCCCCCCAGCGCTGGGCCTGTGGTGTCTCATTACCAAATGCAAATGCAAGTTCACTGCTACTGGAAGGGTTCTGGCAGAATGCCTGCCCGACCCTCAGCGGCTGAATATGGACCAAAGCATTACACAAGGCCCACCTACTTTGCAGCCAGCAGCTGGTGTGCAGGCTATGCGAAGGGAGAAGGCTGCTCTCACCCCACTGAAGGGGGGACTAGGAAGAAGGGTCTTATTTCTTTAAAGGAGGCAGAGATGCTATTGTGGAGGGGGAGGGGGGGCAGTAAAAAAATTGCTCTTCCCTCGCAGTTAAAAGAGGGATAATTGGAGCAAGTGGCAGGCGGCTGCTCTGCCATTTAGCATACAGCATACCCAGGAAATCTCACTGGGTAATCAGAAAGAGAGGAGGAGAAAGGAGCAATCAGACCCCTATTCAGGCTCGTTTAGCGACAGCCCCTGCTGGCTGGCTGGCTGGCTGGCTGGGCCGGTGGAGAGCTGGGCTGGTCCTAAAGCCCGAATACCAGGTGGGAAATCAAGTCTCAGAAGCAGCAGTCCTCCCTGCTTCTGTGCTTCTGTCTCTCCACACCAGGGGGAAGGATTCTGAAAGGAGCTAGCCTTTACTCCTGATTACATACTACTGCCTGCCCCCTCCTAGGCCATTCAGGGTTGACTTAGATTAGGAACAAAGCCACGTTCGTATTCCGGCAGGAGGTGCAAGGGGGAGGCGGTGGGGAAATGACTGTATTTTTTACGCAAGTGCCCCAAACAGGAGGATCCAGCTGGGGCAATCATCCATACCTCAACTATAGCATCAATGTCTTTGGCTCTTGGTAAAGCCTCCGGGGCAAGCACCTTCTCTTGGAACACCTTTCTGTCCTAGTTCTGGGTTTGAGAAATGGGGGAAGAGAGGCAAGATTCTCAGTAAAAAGAAAACGAATTGAAATTCACTTTCAGGAAGGCATACCAAGGCTATGCAGTCGTGTGTTGAGCCATCAGTCAAACCAACCTGAGTAGGATGTCAGCTTCAGACAGCAGGAGGGATGGGGGATGGGAGGCTAGTGGGTACCACACAACCGCGTGCTTGTAATAAGACTGGCCACTATCACCCACACCCACAACCGTACTTCACTGTAGGATCCCAACACCTGAAAACTTAACAGCTGAGACTCAAAGCAAGCAGCTTTTTGGTCTGGGCACCTGCCCAAGTCAGCAGGAAAAGATAGCAGACAATGAACCAACTTTTTCTTTTTTTGCCAGCTGAAGAGGACCTCATGTCTCTTCACTGAATTAACCTAAAAACGTGGACATACAAATGATATGTGACATAGGTAGACCCGTGTATTAAGATGTGAGAGTAGAGATCAACCTGGGAAAGCTTTCCCATCCTTCCTTGGCTCCACCCCACCTGCAACAGGCTGACTTCATGCTAAGTGAACTCTTTAGAGAATCTGGGACTGAAATGTATACACCTTGGCAGTGAATCAATTCTTCATGGCTGTAAGACTGTTGAGAAATTGCACATTCATAACTAAGGATGTTTTAAAAATAAACAATCAAGCTTAAACTCATTTCAAGGTAATGACAAACTCCCAATGACCCATGAGGGGGCTGCTCTCTGGAGGGCACTAGGGATACCTCCTTATTGCCCAGGGAGCTTCAGGGATGCCCAAAACAGGACAGACTGGACTAAACAGAAGAAGCCAGGTGAATATGATCCACCGCAGCTGGACTATATTCCAAACCAGATTTGCATAATTTTAAAGTGGTTTAAAAAGATTAAAAGTCAACTCGAACAAATCTGAAGTTGAGAACCCAAACGTTTTATTGATAAATATCACACCTAGAAGTAAAAATCTGGGACCCCCTTCTCCCTCCATCATGTGCCAGAATGTTCAATGTGACTATTAATTGGTTTGGGAGTCTTGGAATGAAGTTTTCCCAAGTAGGCTGTGTGGAGTTCAGTCTGCAGCCAGAGCTAATAGCCTTTCGCCCCAGGAAACAGAAGATACTGTGTCCATAGCTCTTGCCCCTAAACCCAACTCTCCCACAGCAACCATCTCCGGTGTCTTGCGGGTCTTACCGAGAAAAGATACCCAACGAGGGATCAAAATAGCCCAAAGCAAATAGAAGAGATGGGCCCATCTGTGCGTTCTTCCTGGGGTGCAGCGTGGAGACATTCTGGAGCCACTGAGGCATGGAAAGCCAGACGGGCCGAGCAAACATCAATACTGCCAGCATGCTAGAAGCTAATGGACCGAGAGAGCGCCTCCAACAGGCCCCGACCACATCCATCGGAAGCTGCAGGAGCCTTCCCAGCCCTTCCTACTCTTGAACTGCTAAAGCATGAAGCCCTCACACAATCAAGGGCACGGCCCATCCTGCAAAGTGGGACGATCAGATGCCTGGTACACAGGACCCGCTGCTGGGACTAAGTCCCCTGGTTCTGTGACATTTGCAATTTAAAATGGGGGAGAGAGGAGGGAATAGACGCACCCTCACTACCCACTTTACACTATCTTTAGGAAAACGGGAAGGCATTTATTTAGGCTATTGATCTTGTTTTATGCAGATCTGCTTGACCCTTAGCAGCTGTGATTTTTTTCCCCTTCATATTTTACAGGTGAGTTTTCCCTGCTTACTCTAAAACTCAACTGTGTGTGGAGAGAACGGGTATTTTCTAAAAGCCTGAAATGCATTTTTGTGATTGATTAGACATAATGACAATTACCAGGATCAACAGGCTTCAAGTCACCAACAATAAATTCTGGTACCTGTCCCAGCATCCATCCTCACCTCAAACTTTGCACTGCTCCAAACCAACCAAGTGTTAGTTACTACCGAGTTTATTTACTATATTACGTATCAAGAGAATAAGGAAATATGCTGTGTGTCTGCCTTCTACAGACAGAGGTGTCAGTCCATAGCCACGAGATGATCTGAACCCTACAGAAAGAACTATTATTAAAATATACATATTGTATTTAGCTATTAAGAAATTGCCTATCATCTGCTCTGAAGAGATTCCTCTGGAGACCACACACACACACACACACACACACACACACACACACAACCGAACCAAAGGGAAAAAAAAAGAGAGAGAGAGAGAGAGAGAAGAAATTGTATACATATACAGCATAGAGATTCTTCCTGCAGAAAAGTGCTGATCCAAACCTGCCCAGAGGAAATGAGTTCTTTTTAAACACAAAAAATGCAATCAGGGATAATCAGCAAGTTAACAACACACTTGCAAACACCCTGGTCCCTAGAAAGGAAGAATGCCGGCTTCCAAGGCAAATTCTGAGAACAGAACAGATCCTTTGGGTGAAGGAGAAAACAAGTGATCATGTCAGCATCTTCAGGCAGAACTTTCTCCAAAGCCAAGAAGCTTTGGAACTGCAGTCAGCTCCAGGAGGGACCTGCTTGTGATAAGTGCTTCAGTAACCACAGTCGCAAAGTGGCTTTGTGGGTTGGTGTTGCCTCTACCCCTCTTCCCCAACCCTTCTTCCAATGGGTTCAATGGGGAAAAACAGAAGCCAAAAAAGGATGAGATGCATGTCTTGCATCTCCCTCTCCTGCAGGCCACCCACAGGAAGGGAGGTATGATGTCCAGCCCAAAAAAGGAAAGAAGCACTCGAGGTAGCCCATACTTGACCTACAAGGAGGCTCCCAACAAGATCCCCAAAGTGTCCTAGTATCCAGCATGTATCACCTGTGAAATAAACTTTGTTTTTATTTTTTAAAAAAATGTGTAATACCTACTACTTGCTAAAATTCGTATCAACCACAACCTGCTTTAGGGATTGGGAAGTTCTGGGAAAGTTTGAGGAACACCTGCAGACACTGTTTATAATTACAAATCCCAAGGCAGTGGGGCATCACCTGAACGAAGAGATAATGGGAGTCACCACTAAGACACTCACCTGGCTGCACCTACCTGACTTCCCTTGACCTGTTGGTTTCCAACTTTAGCTGCAAAATGGAATCACCTGGGGAGCTTTAAAACTATACAAATGCTTGAACCCCGCCCCCTAGAGATTCTGAACGAATTGGTCTGGGGTGTGGCCTGAGAGTCTTTTTTTTTTTTTTTTTTTTTTTTGCGGTACGCGGGCCTCTCACTGTTGTGGCCTCTGCCGTTGCGAAGCACAGGCTCCGGATGCGCAGGCTCAGCGGCCATGGCTCACGGGCCCAGCCGCTCCGCGGCATGTGGGATCTTCCCGGACCGGGGCACGAACCCGTGTCCCCTGCATCGGCAGGCGGACCCTCAACCACTGTGCCACCAGGGAAGCCCCTGAGAGTCTTTTAATTCCCCCAGGTGATCCTAACGGGCTACCAAGGCTGAAAGCCACATTCCACCACCTCCATGAAGAGACCAGCAGGGGACGGTGACACAAACATCTTTAAACAAACAGAGGGCTTAACTCTAAAAAGATAGGAGGGGATGTAACTTCCTTGTGTCTTCCTCATCCCAACCTCCCAACACACACACCCAAATGGTCACTTTGTCACTTCAACAGGTATTGAAATCTAGGCCTTCAGTGAGTCCAGGAATCTGGAATCTAAGTATTTGTCAAAGTAAAGCCTAGACCACTTTTCTCCTAATCCCAAATAGTCAGAATTTGGTGAAAAAGGTGAGGGCAGTCTAAGTCTCTGGGCATAAATCCCTCCTTCCCTCCCCCTGGGAAGTTGTAGTTGAACTTGGGAGGTTCTCCAAGGCCAGGCTGAGTATTGCCACCTCCCCTGGGGGCTTGGCTGGACAGTGCTCCTGTCTGTGCCTTCTCGCACCAGGAGAGGAGAGGACAGGAAAGAGGAAGCACACGTGGAAAATCCTAGTGCTGGAACAAGGAGGCGAGAAGTCCCATCCCCAGATGCCCTGTCCACCTGGTAGACACCTTCCATAAGATTGCAGGAGGAGGGGCACAGCTGAAGGGTTGGATTTACAGCAGGCCAAGTGTGGACCTGCAGTCCATCCATCTCCCGCATTTTTCTCTGCACAGGCATTCCTTATGTTAGGGACGATAAGGAAGAAGTGATGGGGAGTTTCCCATCTATCCCCAAGGATAGGGATCAGGAGGGATGGAGATAACCACTTTGCCCATTTCTGTCTGACTTCTCACCTTGGGCTCATCCTGCTAAGCTGCACTGCGGTGGAAGGAACTCAGCTGGGACACACATCCTGTAGTCTACTCTATCTAGCTTTTTGAGTACAGCCAAATATTTGCGTAAGGAGCCCATGGTTGAGTAGTCAGGATTCTCTGCTGCTGAGTTCTGATGGATTTTCCATTGAGAGCAAGCAAAGGATTTCTACCACCTCCTCAGGGAAAGGGACGCAATAATCTGACATGCAGCTAAAGATGCACTTCAATGATAGAGCTGGTTTCCGTCAGGGGTCTTGGTCCTTACCCAACCCAAGTGGGCCTCTAGCGATAGAGGAATAGGGAAGAGGGCCTTACCTTCTGAGCAGAGCTTGCCACCATAGCCGGTGGTAGAACAGTCACAGGTGGGGTGGCCATCCAGGAGGAAGCAGATCCCACCATTTTCACAGGGACGCTCACCACAGGGTCCCTCGGCATCCAACAGGACACCCTGGCTCCCCAGAAGCTGAGGCTCTGAGTTGCCATACTTGAGATCCAGGATTAATCCCTTGAAGCCGGCCATGGCCTGTACTCCATCAAGGGTCAGGGCAGAAGGTCGTATGTCTGCGGGGACTCCGCCGAGGAACAAGTCACTGACCACATCCATGTAGGGCCGCTGGGGCTGCAGCTCCCCAGACTGGCCCTCACCATCAAGCACCAGCACAGTACGCAGGCGGTCACGGCTCACCATGAGGAAGTGCCAGCTGCTGTCGTTCACCTGTTTGTTGGACAGCACGGCGGTCTCGGCACAGTCCATGCTGAAGCGTAGCTGCACGTGGCCATCCACCAGGGAGAGGCAGAGGAAGTCACAAACGCCGCCGTCGTCCAGGTAGAGGAGCAGCCCCGTGGAAACATTGGTCTTGAACTGGAAGCTCAGGTCACTGCGCGTGCTGGCATCCCAGCGGAGGTAGCGTGCCCACTGGTTAGGAAGGCCCATGAACTCAAGGCCCAGGCAGAGCCCCAGCAGGGACCCCAGCAGGACGCTCACCTTCAGGGTGAAGAAAACCGAGTGCGTGGTGAAGCTCATCGTGGCTGCCGGGATCAAGCCCCGGAGGGGCAGACAGGCAGAGAACAGCCCTCGGGGGAAAATCCCCCTTTGCAGTAGAAGGGAGGGAGGAAGAGGAGATGGGTGGGGGACAGAGAACACACAAGGGGAAGGAGGCACACGCACAAAGATCTAGAGGGGGAGGAAGGAGGAAAGTGAACAAGACAGCCGCAGACGTGCTGCGGGCACACGAGCAAGAAACTCAGTGAAGAGGGGAAAGACAGGGCAGCAGTAGAGGAGGACAGTCAGGTTGAGAAAGTGAGGGTGCAAAGTGTCTTTCTCCAAGAAAAGATCTCAGCTATCCATGTGGATCCGGAGGCCTTGATTCAAGGAGGAGAAAGTGCACGGCGGGTGGAAGCCTTCAACAATGCCGTCCTCCCGGTGGACCCCCAAACACCCCAGCCAGGGAGGCCGGGGAGAGGGCTGGGGTCGGGGGGGCCGTGATGGAGGAGAAGCGAGCAGTGAGGTGAGTCAGGTGAAAGGTAGAAACAGGACAAGGAACAGTCCTGAAGGTCTGCCTCCTAGCAGCAGGGGGCTGCGGGGAAGGGAGCAGCTGGAAGCTGAGTGTTCAGGCAGAGCAGGGCCGGGGGCAGAGTGGAAGCAGGCTCAGACTTCATGGTGCAGGCCAGAGGCAGTCCTGCCCATGACCTGCCTCCCAGGACTCCAGAGAAAAGACCTGCAGGATGAAGGGGAGGGTGGGGGAGAAGGAAACAAAGATTAGGGCCACGTGTCAGGAAAAGACTGCATCCCATTTCACAAATATTGATGGAGTGCTGACTGCGAGCCAGGCTAGTCTAATGATTCCCACAGTGCTTGGTGCTCCAAACAGAAGGGAGGGCCCGGGGTCTTCCAGAGCCACATCAGGACCCCAAGCTCAGTTCCTAATGGTGCACTCAGTTTTCCGTGTGCAAAAATAGTATAAAACCCCCAAAGCCGTATCAGTACGCCTTCACAATATTCATATCACAGGGTCACTTAGACAAAATTTATTTTTAACATAAGTGCTAACATTTTATACACTCAAATACACACATACAATTTTAACTCGTTTACCTATTAAAAGACATGAACATGAAAATGACATTCTTTTTTTTTAGATTTTTCTTTTTCAGTTTGACAATCCAGTGTTTGGTGTAGGCACCCTAAGACAGACCCTCACCTTTAAATTTTTGAGAGAAATATTTATAGGAATCAGTGAAAATAAATCAGAAGGTGAGTAATGAGCAAAAAACACTCATCTCTTAACTAAATGTTGGGGGAAAGGTCTTATTGAAAAAAACACATGCTTTGAGCCTTAAAAAAAAAGAGGCTGAGTGAATCCTAGCTCTTGTATGTGGAACTTTGAGAAAATGTCTTAATCTATTTGAGTTTCTATTTTCTCATTTATAAAGTAGAGAAAATAAAAGACTTTTTCCAAGGTTGGAGAGAAGATTCAATGAGATCTTGTATTGGAAGATTCTAGCATGAGGCTACATACATAGTAGGTGAACAATAAACACTACCTTCTTTCCTTCCTTATTTCTAGGTAGGAAGGGACGAGAAGAAGTGTCTGTACGTGCGAGTGTGCACATGTCTGTGAAGTGGGGATAGCATATTAAGACACATTTTTTTAATTAAAAAAACTGCAGAATGGACAACAAATGAACAGTTAAGGAATGTCACAGACCTAGCGCATATTACGCGTGTTTTATACTGCTTGGAAATGCACCAGCACCCAGTCAAGGGGGTGATCTGGTCACATAGCGGAGTGGAGACTTCTGTGTTCACATGAAAGCAATGAGTGCAATTTCCAAGAGCTATGCAAGTTGCTGCCTATTAATAGGCATGTTTGATAATTCACCATGGTCTCTGTCAGACCACTGTCCACTATTTTTATAACGACCGCATTAGCAGAGCTAGTTATTACCCCTGCTTTGGAGAGGCCAACACTGTTCCTTAAGCAGGAACAAACACCTGTTTCCCCTGAATAAGCAAGCCCAACCAAAAAGAGGCTGATTAAATCCATCATGAGGAAAGCCTCTGTTGTATAAAAGGTCTTGTCCATGCAGTGTTTCCCAAAGTGTGGCATGGGCACCTCCAGGGGTGCAAGGGATGCTTACTAGAACATGGGCACAGCAGTGTGGAGGTGCCAACTCGTGCGGAATGTGAGAACCAACTATTAAAATTTCAGAAATTTTTGAGCTGGTTGATGACACTTTGGTAGCATGAAATCAACTATGCTAGGAATATTTACACCACAGAAATAGGCAAACATCACAAATCAGAGTCTGAGAAGATGAGATTTAAGGAAAGTCTTCAGAGAGGGTGAGAGAATTAGCCACAGAAATATCTGGGGAGAATGTTCCAGAAGTAATAGTCAGTGCAAAGCCCTTAAGCCTGCAGCAGGCTGGTATGTTTGAAGAACAGCAAGGAGCCTGGTGCTATTGGAGTGGAGTGAGTGGAAGACATGAAGCCAGAGGTGAGGTGGGTATCAGGCAGCTAGAGAATGAGTGATGACCTAGTCTCTAAGAACGTGATCGTTGTAGGAGGTGAGTTATGCCAACCAAGGCAAAAGGCAACATCCCAGGGGAGAGAGGAGATGCTTGTCCCCAAAGAGGGCTTCTTCTGGTCCTAACATCTGCCATGTCTACATATTTTTTTCATCAAATTTTTGAAAAGGGGCCACTTTCAGGGAATGTGCAGAGGACAGCAGCTCCCCTGCCCCCTCCCCCTATCATGCATCTGATTTAGAAGAGCGGGGAGCAAGGCAGGCATGAGCACGAAGCCTCTCCAGAGGAGTTTCCCAAGCCAGGAAATATTAATGAGCTGGGAATGTAAAAATCACGTGGTATGTGATGGAGCCCACGGCGTGTGAGCCCCAGAGGCCTGGGCAAGTGTTTTCTCAGTGACGCCACCCTGGCTGCTGCACCTCCCTCTCCACTCCCCGTCCTGCCCGTTTAGACCAAGGCGTGCAGCTCAAGATGGCTAAAGCCAGGGGGACCCTCGGTGGGAGGCAAGGACATTCGGATGGAGGGCTCAGTGATCTGGATGAGCAGGGAGACGGGAATCCCTCTAAGTGGATAGATAGCTCCAGAAGCTTTCAGACTGGTCTAGATGTCAGCTCACCTCTGGGCCCCTGCAAGTCTCTTATGTTCTGCAGAAATTAAATGACTTGCTCAATTCAATCTAACTACTTATTGAGCTCCGATCTTTTCCAGCCACTCCTGGATCTAAGCAGAGTAAGACACGGTTCTCGCCTTCAGGGGCATCACAAAGTAGTGGGGGAAAGTGTACTTTAGAGACATAAAGCAGAGCGATAAAGAGTCCAGGCACTGGAAGCTCCGTGGGACGCAACCTGGGGGCACGGACTGCTTCACCATGGTGCTGCCACAGGGCCTTGGCATGGAGTGGGAGCTCAGGAAACATGTACAGGAAGAATGAACAGTAAAAACAGAAGCTGAAGAGCAGTGCTGAGGATCATCTGACTTCTGTCCCACGCGGCGGCCTCCACACCACCCCGCTTTGTACAATGACGGCAATCCTGCGCCTCCACACTTCCCTGGATGCCCACCTCAGATGACTCCTCAGGACAAAGCAGCACATGTCTGGTGATCTGGGGTAACCCACGAGTTAAGAACCAAGCTGCCCAGGACCACTTGCTGTGAGGAGGATCATGGGAATTTACCCAGCCTGCTTAGGGGTGACCACTCTATCCCGCCTGCTGAGCCTCCTCCATCAGATTGGCAGTCCTCCCCTCCAGCCCGGACCAGCACTGGAGATACTGACGTTCCCCTGCCTGCATCTTGGGGAGTCAAAAAGGCTAACCGAGGAAAACCAAGCTTTCTCTCCCACAGGCGCCAGGTAGAATCTGATTTCAGGACTGGTAACATCAGAATTGGGTTAATCTACACTTGACACCCTATGGTCTGCCCACATTCTCTCCTAAAGCCCTTCCATTTCTTTCTTGGACTGTGGACATTTCCATGGCCTCTAGAAAATTGCCACAGTGGCCCAGCCAAAAGCTAGAGATGACCTTACATTTAATATCACAGGCCTCGAGCCAGCTGCCCCAGGCATTTACCCTTTGGCCTTCTCTAACCCTCTGGCAGGGCTGTGCGAGGCTCAAGAAATGGGAAAATGGGAGCCAGGGAGTGCTCTCTACCGGGTAGGCCAACTGCTACCCTCTCCTGAGCCACAGGAGGACGCAGGCAGCCGCACATGCAGGTGGTTTGCTCCAGGGCCCACATGGAGGGCCCAGACTGGTGCAGAAGCTCAAAATGCTTGTCTACTGTGTGAGAATCCAGCAGGAGAGGGAAAGTGAGTGACATTATCTAATTGCCAGCTAATTTACATAATTATTAAATGGCATACTCCTTATGGGGGGTTCACATCTTTGCAAACGTCTCACGATCCAGCTCCTTAGGAGGCAGCGGGGCCCTCACACAACTCCGACACATGGGCTATTTGCCATCGGCACAGCTCAGGAGATCTGGCTGCCATGTGCCTTTCCACCTCCCCCCCTACAGCTCCTCTGTTCCCTTGACAGACTCAGAGGAAAGAGGGGCCTGTGTCTAGAACCACGGTCATTGGGAACGATGATTACTGTCCTCAGTGCCTCAGACTGGGCTTGCCAGTTCTTCCTCTAGAACAGCGGTCCCTAACCTTTTGGCACCAGGGACTGGTTTCATGGAAGACAATTTTTCCACAGACCGGGGCAGGGGGGATGGTTTTGGGATGATTCAAGCGCATTACATTTATTGTGCACTTTATTTCTATTATTATTACTTTGTAATATGTAATGAAATAATTATACAACTCACCGTAATGCAGAATCAGTGGGAGCCCTGAGCTCACTTGCCACCCACTGATAGGGTTTTGATATGAGTCTGCAAGTGACTGATTTATTATGGTCTCTGTGCAGTCAGACCTCTCTGCTAACAATCATCTGTAGTTGCAGCCGCTCCCCAGCACTAGCGTCACCGCCTCAGCTCCACCTCAGATCATCAAGCGTTAGATTTTCACGAGGAGCACGCAACCTAAATCCCTCGCATGCGCAGTTCACAGTAGGGTTCCCGCTCCTATGAGAATCTAATGCTGCCCCCGATCTGACAGGAGGCGGAGCTCAGGCGGTAATGCGAGCGAAGGGGAGCGGCTGTAAATACAGATGAAGCTTCGCTTGCTGGCCCGCTGCTCACCTCCTGCTGTGTGGCCTGGTTCCTAATAGGCCACGGACTGGTCTGTGGCCCAGGGTTTGGGGACCCCCTGCTCTGGAACTTCTCATCAGCATCCTTCTTATGTCCCTCATCAGGACCAGAAAGTCCCTATAATGGCTCTCTGTTGGTTCTACTGGCCTCCCTTTCACCATACCCCTTGCCCCCCTTTGAAGGTAAAATGATTTTCACCACCAATCTGAGTCTAGGTCATTTAGGTGGGCTTCATCCCAACCCCAGATCTTGTGACCCAATTTAGCCAATTAGGACATTCCAATCTCCTGCCATAGTGATTAGTTTAAAGATGGGTCTGTCAACCAAACTGAGTCAAACTGGAGTTCACTCTGGAACTTTTTCTGGAATTATTGGCAGAAGGGCCCTCTTTTTTTACCTCATTGTCAAACAACTATAGTGAAATCCAGAATTGATAAGAGATACCATTGTTACTATTCAAGATAATCTTGTCTAATAATGAAGACAACAAAGAAGTAGACCCAAAAGATGGACAGAGATGGATTTCTAGCGATGTTTTAGCACCTAAATGTAGCCAGACCTGAAGCCCAATGGATCCTGGGACTTTCATTACATGAACCAAAACTTTCTTTTTTCTCCTTGCTTAAGTAAGTTTTAGTTGGGTTGTGACCAAGAGTCCTGACTGATATACTCCTAATACTAAACCTTAAAAAAATACTGTCATTGGGCTTCCCTGGTGGCGCAGTGGTTGAGAGTCCGCCTGCCGATGCAGGGGACACAGGTTCGTGCCCCAGTCCGGGAAGATCCCACATGCTGTGGAGCGGCTGGGCCCATGAGCCATGGCCGCTGAGCCTGCGCGTCCGGAGCCTGCGCTCCGCAATGGGAGAGGCCACAACAGTGAGAGGCCTGCGTATAGCAAAAAAAAAAAAAAAAAATACTGTCATTGACACATCAACAGAAGCTTTCCTTTCATATGGCCACTCATACCTGGCAGGACTCCCTGTGACTTGAGAGACATGTCAGATGTCGCACCCCTACCACCAATGCTCTACACCCCTCTTGCCCATGTCCCTGGGCATGCTCTATCCCCAGGTGCTTTGGAGGGGGATGCAGGCTCATCCTTGCACAACAGCCTCAGAGATTCACTCTGTCACCTAAACTATGCCCCTCTTGGCACTACACCACTAGGGCAGCCCCTCACACTCAGTACTCTCTATCTTAACTCAACAGCAAAGGCTCTACTGCAGGCAGGGGTGGTGGGGGTGGGGGGGTGGGAGGGTGAAGGCATGAATTCTCTCTGAAATATGAAAGTAGTTCAGGGTAGGGATGCCGAGCATGGGCTTCGGCGTCAGGCAGGGCTGTATTTAAACCCAGACTGTCATTACTATAGCTATTTAGCCTTGGGCAACTCTCTGAGTCTTTGATTCATCTGAGAGAGAGAGAAAGAGAGAGAGGGAATGATAATACCTATCTCATAGGGTAGTTTTGGACTTTATTAACTTTCAAAATGCACAGAGGTACAACTACTTTTGGAAAACTGCATGGCAATAGCTACTAAAGCTGAATATTTTTGTCCCATGACTCCATAATTCCCCTCCTAGGTATACACCAGCAGAAATGCTTACCTATGTCCAACCCAAGACATGCACAAAAATCTTCATAACAACATTAGTCCTAATAGCCAAAACCTAGAAAATAACCCAAGGTCCATCTGCGGTAGAATGGAATAGAAAACTGTCATCTATTCATGCAAAATGCCATACAGCACTGAGAATGATTCGTCTTCAGAGAGCCACATGGATGCATCTCACAGAAGAGCACATATTCTTTCTTTTTTTTTTTGCGGTACGCGGGCCTCTCACTGTTGCGGCCTCTCCCGTTGCGGAGCACAGGCTCCGGACGCGCAGGCTCAGCGGCCATGGCTCACGGGCCCAGCCGCTCTGCGGCACGTGGGATCTTCCCGGACTGGGGCACGAACCCGTGTCCCCTGCATCGGCAGGTGGACTCTCAACCACTGCGCCACCAGGGAAGCCCTTCTTTTTTTTTTTTTAACATCTTTATTGGAGTGTAATTGCTGTACAATGGTGTGTCAGTTTCTGCTGTATAACAAACTGAATCAGCTATACATATACATATATCTCCATATCTCCTCCCTCTTGCGTCTCCCTCCCACCCTCCCTATCCCACCCCTCTAGGTGGTCACAAAGCACGGAGCTGATCTCCCTGTGCTATGCGGCTGCTTCCCACTAGCTATCTGTTTTACATTTGGTGGTGTATATATGTCCATGCCACTCTCTCACTTAGTCCCAGCTTACCCTTCCCCCTCCCTGTGTCAGTCTCTAAGGTCCAAACAGAACACAGGCATTAGAGTAAGTGCCCATTTCAGGGAGGTTAAACCCCTGGGCTCTGGAGCCAGATCTCCTGAGTGCAAATCCCAGATGTACCACTAGCTACCTGTGTAACCTGGAGCAAGTCACTTATCTTCTCTGAGCCTCAGCTGCCTCATCTGTAAAATGGAGTTAATAGTGAGTTACCATGGAAGGGCACTTAATAAGGGTAAAGCCCTTAGACAGCAGTGCTCGGCACAGGTAAGTACCGAGTGAATGCTAGCTACCGCTGCTGCCGCTGCCGCTACTTGCCCTTGATGCTTGTATTTCCTCCTAGCAGCATGGCTGACGTTGGTGCCTCAACTGGCCTGCTCGGGGAGAGTAACATGGACAGATGGACATCTTTTAAACTTCATCCCAATGACACAGACAATGGTAAGAGTCACATCTGAGTCTTCGTGTGAGGAACCTTTGGAGGTACAGGGGTGTTTGGACATACAGAGGCAACTCGACAGTATCAAGAGCAGTATCTCCAGGGGCCTGAGGCAGTCTTAAATTGGAAGGGAGATCCCACAGGCTCTCTCAAGGACAGAGTTTCTGTCTAGTGAATGGAAGTTCTAGAAAGAGTATTTGTGTCTTTATCTTACACACAGACCACCTTCAGATGAAGTGGGCTACCCTGTCACTGGAGATATCCCAGAAGAGACTAGAAACCCTTTGGCGTTGCATGTCCAGTACTAAATAGGTCTTTGCATGAAGTGCAATAGAGTCCAGAAGAACAAAAGATGACTCTGGCCCAGTGTGGTCAGGGAAGAATTCTCAGTGGAGGGGGAACTTAATGGAAACTTGAAGGATACGAGGCATAGGCAACTGAGGAAAAGTCTGCTGTGGGGAAAAGACCGCTAGACCGGAGTCAGAACGAGGCTCTGTCTTTCCAACTATGGGTCAAGTGACCTTACGGGAAACTCTATGATCTATCCAATTTTTATTTCTTCTCTTGTAAATTAGGGAAAACAATGAATCCACCTTCCAGGATGTTGTGAACACCTAAGGAGGTAAAAGACTACACAACGTAAGGTGATAATCATGCCTTCTTATCGTCATGCCTGACAATCCTTTAAAGTTCATACTAAAAGCAACTCATGGCATTAGTCTCTGCCCCTCCTATCACTTTTACTCCATCCTAAGGGTGTCCTGAGTTTTCTAGTGTGCAAAACGCAACCACGACAAACGCTTCCCCGCAGATGACAGAACTCAGGCCTTGCAAGGTGCCGACAGGCTTTCCAGCATCCTAGGTGCAGCTAGGAGCTCAAGAGGCTGTGGTCATTCCCTCATTCATCCTCCTCCCTCCCCCGTCCCCTCCTCTCCCAGACAGCGGGCCTCCCAGTCCGGAGTTCCAAGCCATGGGCTGGGAAGCCATCTGGCTGCTGGGAGAGTTAATAATTTATAGTGAAGATAATCACCCTTCAAGATCCTCGCCTCTTGGGACCATTAAAAAAGATTCCATTGAGAGTCAGTGAGTTCTTTACATGAGGGGACAGGGAGAAGGGGAGAGGGGAGGGCTGGATGCGGGGAGGAAACGGGGAAGAGAAAGGGAGGGAAAAATCAACTAGGTGCTCAGCTGACCTTCCACCTAACTGAGGTAGGGGGAGAGGGAAATTATTCAGTTCAGGAAGACAATCTTATCCAGCTTGCGCAGCACCAGCCCAGAAAGAGTGCAATTTACGGTCTTTTCTCCTAGCCAACTCTCTCTACACAAAGAGAAAAAAATCAAACATGCAAGAGATGCAGAGAGAGATGCAGACAAGAGGAAACAAGCCTGCCCAGCAGTCATGTCTGGGGCTGCTGGGATGGCTCTCTCTGTTCTCTTTCCAGGGCACAGTAAGGCCCCCACTGTGCTAACTACTCCCATTACTTGACAAATTCTCCATTAACAAGCAAGCGGTGCCAGAGCTGACGGGGGTAAAGCAGAAGGACTCACCGGGGCTCTGCACAGACTCGAGATGCGCAGACCCAGACCCGTGAGTCCCCAGCTTCATTACGGGGCAAACGCAGGGCCTGACACAGCCCATCTGTGGGGTGCACCTTGGAGGCGTGAGGTGCAGGCTACGCTTCCTGCAGTGTGATGCGATGGCTGAGGGTAGAGGAGCACGTGCGGGCAGGGACAGGGAATGCCATCTCTAGGAAGGATTACAGCGGGAGTGTGGACTGAGCCTGGGGGTCTGGGGCAGGCTGAGGGCAGCCTCTAAGAAGGAGGCAGAGCTGATCAGTGTGTTCAGGACCAAGGCAATGGCAGCTTGGTCCTCCCGTGATTTTGGAAAGCCGCACTGTTCTCCCAGCACACACATCTTATAAAAGAGAAGCGGCACCCACAGCAAGCACTCCTATCACACGCACTCTGTGCAAGGCATACACCAAGTATCTTACACTCTAAGAAGTAGTAACTATTATTATTCCTATTTTATAGATGAGTAAACTGAGACCCCCCAAGAGATCAAATAATTTTCGCAGAGTCACACAGCTAGTAAGGGGCAAAACCAGGTCTGGCTCCAAACTCCATGCCACGGCTCTGCCATCTCCTCTTCTCCACACTCAGGCTGCCCAGGGTTCCCTGACTCTGTGTCAGGACATTCCAGTCCTGGCCCAGAGAGCCAAGATCTCAAAGGGGAGTGCTCTGGCTACACTCTGATCAATTTAACTATACCAATGATTCCCTCTCCCCAGACCATGTACCAGCCTCCTAACAGGTCTCCCTGCTTCCATCCTTGCCCCTTATGGGATATCTTCTACACAGTAGTCAGAGTGACCTTGTAAAGTGGACGTCATTATTTCCTTATTCAAAATCCTCCAATAATTTCTCTACATACTCAGAATGAAATCCAACATCCTCCCTGTGGCCTATAAGACCCTACATGGTCTGGTCCCCAGGCCACCTCTCCAATCTCATCTACTACTTCTCATCTCCTTACTTACTGGGCCTCAGACATGCTGCCTCTTTGGAGTTTGCAGAATTCACCGAGTACAGTTTAACCTCAGAGCCTTTGCGTGGGCTGTTCCCACTGCCTGGACTGCCCTTCCCCAAACCTTCTCATGTTTCACTCCCTCTCCTCCAGATCTCCACTCCAGCATCTCCTCTTTCTAAAATAGCTTTGGGGTACCAGTTAGCACTCTCCAGTCTTCTCACCTTCCGTCTTTGTGGGGAAACTGTGTGCCTCCTTATCTTCCCATCCTATCTGTTGCCTAGGAATTGAAAAGGAGATGCAGGTACTGCCAAGAAACAACCAGACCTTAGCGCCGACCCTTCCCAGGAAGTCATCGCCTGAGAGAGGGAGGTGGCCAGAGGAAAGGGATCTAAATCAGAAAAGAGTTTTTGTCAGATGAGCATCCCTGTCAGTGGCTGAGGAGGCCTGGGCAGGGCACAATGACCCGATGACCACATCTGTTGCAACACCCCCAGATCCCACTGGTCACTGTCCCCACTGCCAATTCCCACAGACTATGAATTGTTGCCAACCCTCATAGTCTGTCCTGCAGAGAGGCATAAACATGTGAGGGAGAAAGAGAAGAAAGGAAGACAGTGGCAAGGAAAAGACACAGCTAGGGGGCACTCTTGGGACTCTCCCAGATCAGGGCAAGTTATTAGCAGCTTACAAGCTTTGCAGGAATGTGGGTATGGTGCCTGGCACACAGTGAGTCATAGATAAATGTTTGCTGAGATAAATGTTTGCTGACTCAACTAAGGTGAGGAAGCAAATGGAAGTTAGAAGAATTCAAGGGAGAGACTTCTGGGTCAGACCACTGGCAGACCAGGTCTAGTATCTCATTCCCGACAATATAATAGGTACTGCTGCCGCCCCGCACCCCCGAAGATGAAGAACGTCAGAGATGGAGAAGACAGTGAAGATCACCTGATACAAACCCTTCATTCTAGGCGGGGGAGGGAGGAAGGACCCTGGGGATGGTCAAGCTAGTGTCCAAGATCTCACAACTGGGCAGTGCCGAAGTGACACTAGACCCCAGGGATCTGGACCCTTTGTCCAGGGATCTTTCCATGAGACCAGTGGCTTTCCTTTCTTAGGTCACTGAGACACTTATTTCTTCCAAAAGAAGAAGTAATGCATCAAAACCCAAAATATGACAGTGAAAAGCAGAGTTGCTCTGTAGAAGTGGGAGGTGAAAGCTCCCTTTCCCCCACCTTGACTTCCAGAGTGGTTCTCAAGATTGTATCATCAAAACCTCTAGAGTCCTAAAGGGCAGTTTCAAAACCACTGTACCATACCAGCCTCAACACAGAAAGGGCTATTGCTCAGATCTCCTACTTTCCCCTCCAAAAGCTACAAAGAGACTGTCATTTACACAAATCTCTCTTGAACAGATTTGCCTCTTCATGAGTACTAGCTTGGGACTGAGTCTTACAACCTTTGCGTCTCTTACAGTTGCTAGCATCCGTGAATACTCATGAGAGGGACACATTCCTTGAGTTTGCCACCCTCTGCATGAAATGGGTCTGCCTATTATTTGTCCTGAGTTTCTCCCCAGTCAATTTCAAGCAGTGTCCCTGCCCTCTGCCCTGGTATTCTGAGGTTTGGTTAAGAGCTAGACTCTGAAGTCAGACAGAACCAGATTCTGATCCCAGCTCACCACTTAGGAGCTGTGTAAGCTTCGGCAGGTACTTAATTCCTCCGAACCTCAGGGTTCTCATCTGTAAAACAGGAGAGGTAATACTAGTACCTAAAGGTCTGCTGTGAGGATTCAGGGGCAGTGGGGGTGTGCACATAAAGGTCCTAGCAGAAACTGGCCCGCAGCAAGCATTCGATAACTGTTAGCTGTTACCATCACCATCATTGCTATTTCTCTGCTGGCCTTATGCACATAATAATTCTGGTGTTAATGACCAAAATTCTTCACCTCTCTCTATCTCTAGGCACTTTACCATCTAACATTACTGCACCCAACCCTTGACACCAAGCTCAGGCATGTGACTTCCTTTGGCGGAATGGGATGTTAGCAAACATGACATGAGCAGAGGCTTGGAAAGTAATTTTACATTTTCTTGTGGCTCACCCTTGCTCCTCTGCCATGAGACCATGCCTAAGCTCACCTCCTAGAGGATGAGACATGTAAAAGGGAAGTGAGTCATTGCAGAGAGCCCCAATCCTGAGGCAGCTAAGGAAACAACGCCCAAGTTCTTAGCTCCAGATTTACTGTGAGCCCTTAACATGGAACCTCCAAACCTATGAACCCCATGATATGGTCCAACCTCAACAGCTTCAGCGTCACTGCCTTTTCTGAAGGACAACACCACAGAGAAGCGAAAGGTGGGAGCCTTGTGAGGGCCGAAGCTAGGTGGTGTGGAAAGTCAGTGGATCAGCACAGCTTCTGTACGCTGGGAGCAGAGAATGTACAACCAGCAATACACATGGAAACCGCCATACGTAACACGCATGGAGCAAACAAATAGGTACTAAGTCCCTATAGCAATGACCTCATAAGGTTCATTAAAAGTAGTATGCACTAATGTGTGTAGAGTACCTCAGAGTTTACAAAACACTCTCATCTTACCTTCATAGTGACAAGATGTCAATTTTTTCAACTCTCTTTTACACATGAAGAAAGTGAAGCTCAGAGAGAGAACGTGGTTTGTTCAGGTTCACAGAACCAGTAAGTGATGTAACTGAATCTTAAATTCAGGCCCTTGAACAGTAAGTCCTATCTTTCTATCATTATGTCACACTGATTAGCATTAGATCATTATTTCTGGGATCTGTTAGATAAGGAAGGTGAAAACATGAATCCTCCCTTCACATGTCCGCAGTACACTTCATAATCAATCATAGAAACTTTCTATTAAGCCAGATGGAGCCTCAGACTCCCTCTCAAACCAACGGTCAAAGCATATACTACCCATACATCAATCACACCGTAACATTTGAAGTGAGACCTCTGGGCTTACCCTGCAGTAATTAAACACATTGGATGGCACTCAATGGACTCATCTATGCCAGACTTTGTCTTATAACAGATAGTGACTTATTACCTAATGACAAACTTTCCATCTAGGTTACCAATCCAAAGTTTGCAATCATTCAAACACAGTTTTCATTATCCTCAAAAGGTAGAAAGTTCCCATGACATCTTTCTCTACAAAGTTCTAGGTTTAACTTAATAGTAAAAATATCTTGAAGTTTCTAAAATAAAAAATCAGTGTCACTTTCAAACTCATGGCTCAAAAAATTAACTAGTCTATCAACATGACTTCAACTTTAGGGCTCATTGAATAATTCTGTAATATTTAAGGTCTTTTGTTTATGATACATTATTATATAATCAGGACTACCTGTAATTTTGCATTAATTTTCCCAATTTACTTATTAGTACCCATTTATATCTTAGCTTTAAAAAATGTGCTATGTTTGAAAGGTAACAAAATTACACCTCTTCTGTAAAATATCCTATAACTCCATCTCTCTAAGCCAGAATGGGCTTTTGTTATTCTAAACTAAGGAAGTCTTTTTATAAACAGAAAGGTGAGTGCCTAAGAGACAGTGACCAGAGGGAGCTAAGAAGTCACAATCTTCACTTCATTCAACAAACCCCCAATAAATACCTGCTACTTACCAGGCACCACGTAAGGCCCTGACTCCCAAAGATCCCAGCCACTTAGGGAGTGAGGGGATATAAACGTGCAAGCAACAGTCATAATGGGAGGTGATGGTACTTTAATAAAAATGTACAACTGTTACATGAGCACAAAAGATGGAGCCAATGACTAGCCAAGAGGGAGAAGATTTTTGAGCTGCACTTCAAAGAATGAGGGTTTTTGCTAGACCAAGCCATGGGGGTGGTATGCCAGCAGAGGGAAAGGCATGAATGAAGGCAGGGAAAAGTTAAAGATCGTGGGATACTCAGGAAGTAATCAGAAGTTCTATTTGGCTGGAATGTAGGGTGGGTGGGAGGTAAGAGTGGGGAAAAATGTAAAGCTCGAGAGCCGTGCTGGAGGCAGAGTTCCAAAGGGCTTGGATGCCAAGCTCAAGAGACCTTGGGGACCCACTGAGAGACTTTAAACAGAGGGAACGATGGGATAAAGTCTGCATTTTAGATGGTGTGGGAACTAGTTTTAAAAGGAATACATGAAGACACAGAGAAACCAATTAAGAGGTCATTGCTCTTATCCAGAAGATAGGGAAAGATCCTGAACTTGATCCCTATACCTAGTTCTTAACCATCCATGGCCATACCCCACATACCTGAACAGCCAGGTTGATCCAATACCCGAGACCACATCCTATCCATGTAGATAATCCAAAAGAGGGAGAAAGTAGCTAATAGTCCCTGTTCTAGACTCCGTGCTTTCCCTTGGAACTACCTGATTTTCAGAATTCCTGACTCTATCTTGACATGTCCAGACCGCTCAACCTCTGGTCACATGCCTACACAACCAAGTGCTTTTGTCCTCAAGCCTCCAGATAGATAGTTATTTGATGCCTCAAATCCTCCCTGGGGTGCAGGGTGCTCAGGGGTGAGCCAGGGCTGCTCTAGGAATAGTGGACCAAAATAGAAGCTTAGCAGGTACGACCCAATTCTGAAACCTGAACACCCACCTCCAACATCATCAGGACAAAGGATGACCACATGTCTGAACCCACTGGGTGCTCTAAAAGGAAGCCAACCCCATCCTGAGCACAGAAAAAGAAAAAAAGAACACATTAAGTCTGGTGCAAGTGTGCCTATGAAGGTGGGATAGGGATGGCCTTCAGAAGAAATTCTACAAGGATTAGTCCACCAGAATTAGCCTAAACCCACATTCCCTAAAGTGTGCTCCTTAGAAAACCAATCCTATGAGATGCTCTAAAAACAAAAAGAAAAAGAAAGAAAAGTCTTCATGGTCAAATACGTTTCAGAAACATTGCTATCGACAGAATGTTTGTCAATTTTCATTGACAAACATTCATATATAGAAGCCTGATACCCAATGTGATGGTATTAGGAGGTAGGGCCTTTAGGAGGTGATTGGACATAAAGGTGGAGCCCTCACAAATGGGATTAGGGCCCTTATAAGGAGAGACACGAGAGAGCTTGCTTCCCCCCTCTCTCTGCTCTCTGTCATGTGAGGATACAAGAAGACAGCCATCTGCAAATCAGGAAGTGGTTCCTTCCCAGAAACCAGATCTGCCTGTACCTTGATCTGAGACTTCCCAGCCTCCAGAACTGTGAGAAATAAATGTTTGCTGTTGAAGCCACCCACTCTACAGTATATTTATTATAGCAGCCTGAGCTGACTTAGACAGACATCAAACTGTTTCCCCCTTTTTAGAGATTTGCAATGAACAGTAGAATATTAAAGGCTCCAAGGAGCCTTGTAGGAAAGAAATGGGAATGAATCTGGTTGAGCTTCCCCTTTTGAAGATGGGCAAACTGAGGCTTGAAACATTTCTTCATAGCTCTTCATTGTTAGTTACTGTTCCCTAAGCTGCAAGTGAAGATAAGCGACCATCTGGCAAGGACCATGCCTTACTCTCTATGAATGCCCAGAGCCTGGTCACCTGCTTGATATTCAAGAGGTCCCTGAATATTTGTTGACTGGTGTGGACAAAAGAAAATTTGGAGTTCTTTTGAGTGGAGATCAGTACGCAAGCCTTAGATATTTTATCATTCTCTCATTCACCCACTCAAAAATATTTATTGAGCACCTATTATGTTCTGTGTGTGCTGCTAGCCCTGGGAAAAAAGCTATGAATAAGACAGGCCCAGCCTTTACCCTCAGTGAGCTTACAGCCTCATCAGGGAGGGAAGATCAAGAACGCTTCAAAGGTAGTGACAGGCTCTGCAAAGATAAAGTATAGGTTTGAGGTGCTCCAGCCCCCTCCATCTTTCTCCTAGAGTCTCTCTTTCCAAGGATGGCTGTTATTTCTATTACTGTATCACCATTAAAATAGTTTCCTTCCCACACTCACCCTCTTGCTTCCTTATTTGTAGTACAAAAAAAAAAAAAAAAAGGAAAAAGAAAAAGAAAAAAAGAAAATTTCCCAACACACTGTCAGAGTAAAAGTAATTGTGAAATCCCAAGTATATATGGAGCTGTGACTGCCTCTCCATGGAAACATCTCCTCCCCAGGAAGCATCTGCCCTTCTCAGTTAGTCAGAAAGAGCCAGCACACAGAGCCCCATTCAAGGCAACGTGGGGGCTGGTCTCTACAACACCTTCCCCAAACAATAAGGTTCCCAGAGAGTTTACCTTGGGTCAGCCCAAGCTCCTCTAGCAGCTGTGTGTGTGTGTGTGTGTGTGTGTGTTCTGCCCATTTTATTCCTGAGGCTTGGACTTCCCCACTCAGGCAGTTGCTCTCCGACCCTGGGTAGCCAGCTGTGCCTCTTTTGAACTCTTCCCTCTGTGGCCTCTGGAATTCTTGTTGTTCATACTTGACTTCTCACAACACAAAAGACTGTATCTTCTCTAATCGAATGATTTCTTTGCCAAACACTCTTAGTTGGGGCCACTTCTATCTCGGGGTGGGAGCTGAGTAGACAATGTCCTTTCTTCCCACCCTTGTTCCTCCATTGTCGTTCAAGGGTCCTATGCCATCTGCAACCCCATCCTCTCTCTATCCTCATAGCGCTTATCTACTACCTGTGGTCAATTAGGTTATTGTTTAAAAATATTCACTTACCAACCCAACTACCTCCATGGGTAGAGTGTACTTCCCCACCCCTTGACTTTAGCCAAAGAAATGTTAGCAGGCATGACACGACCAAAGGTTTGCAAACTGCTTGTTCTTTTACACCTCTGCCATCATGATGAGAAGAGCAGCCTGAGCTAGCCTGCCAGTCTCAAGAGGTGAATGACCAGAGCCATTTCAGCCAGCCCCCTCAACCATGACCAACCCAGATCAACCAGATCCCATACAACCTGCAGACGCAAAATCAACAGAATTAGCCAGATGAGTCTGGCCCAAATCTACGATCTCCAGATGTGGAGCTAAATCAATGTGTGCTATATGTTAAATGCCAGCAAGATTTTTATAGTTATTTGTTAGGCAGTAAAAACTGACCAATACATCATCCCAAGATTACTCTGTCACATTTGCTGAGACATTTAACTGGCCAACAGTTCCCTCCTGCACCCTGACTCCTACCACTGTGTACAATTCCCATGTGCACAGTGCCCTAGATTCATAGCCCTTGTTCTCTTCTGCTCCATAACTTTCACCTTCACCTTACTCGCTTCATACCCACCTGGACTTTGACCTCATCCGGAACTACTTCTCCACCAAACACCTATCTCAGAAAAATCTTATTTCTGTCTCGCATCCTGTCCTAATCCTCTTCTTTAAACTTGTAGAGCCACAGCACCCCGATCTCTTCACTCTCACAGTATATCGCCCCTTCCCCACCGCCTTTGCTTAACATCTTACCTAGAAGTTCATGGCCAGTCATTCCCTCACCCCTTGGACTCCCAACACATCCACACCAACAGTCCTCCCACTTGAGGAAATCTAAGCACACACTTCCCTTGCCCTTGAGCAACTGATCAGTACCAGAAACCAACAGCCCATCCGTGTCATTGAGTTCAACTACAATTCTGTCCCTGTCACCCTCAGTGACTCAGCAAGCCTTAAACTTTTTCCCAATCTGCTCCCTTCTGCAGCTCTTCTAAACCCTTTCCACCTTCTTCACTAAGCAGGTGCTACAGGGGCTCCTGTGTTACTGAGAAAAATGGAGGCCTTTAGTCATGAAGGCCTGTAATCCCCTCCCCTTCAGCTACACTTTGCTCCCTCCCGTCTCGATGAAATCTGGTCCTGTCAAGACTGCCTCCTCGTCAGTGCTTTCTCCCAGCCATCCCACCTCCCAGGAGCTTCTTCTATCAATACTTCCCTCTCTTCTGTACCCTCTCCACTCCTTTCCCACCTACCCACTGCTCAGCAGCATTCTAGTAATCTGAAAATGAAACAAACATCTTCCCTCTTCCCCCACCTTTGAGATAATCTCTGTAATTCTTTTCTCCATTAAAACTCAAAATCTCCATTCCTCCCATTCTGTCCTAATTCTCTGCATTCTGGCTTCTGTCTCCCATGTGTCCCCGACTCACAAAGCTCTTCCCAAGGTTACCAGTGGCTCTGGGAATATCCAGACCAGAGCTTCTTCTCAACTCCCACCCTCTGAGGACTTCTGGCTGCTTTTGAGCCTGTTGGACCCCTTTTTATGAATCTCCTGCCTCTATCCTCCACTTCCTTCTTTGAAAACCACTCTTTCAAAGCCACTTCACCTTTGAAAGTCACTCTCAGTGCAGTTGCTGCTCTTCTCCCCTCCTCCTTTGGATGTCAGTGTCCCAAGGTCTCATAAACTACCCACTTCTGATCCAGGATGTCACGCAGGCAACTCAGACATAACTAAAACCAAATTCATTATCTCCCTCCTTCTCATCCTCCCTTAACAGTTTCTCCTGATTTTTTATCTTTCTTAATATCATCATCCATTCACTAAACCCAGCTAGCAACCTGGGCGTTATCCCATTAGCCTCATCTCACAACTCCACATCCCATCAGCCTTCACATGTTCTGATGCCGTCTCTCAAATGTCCCTCATTTCCTTCTCTCTCTCCTGTCATCTTTCCATATCCCTCTCTCCTCCTTCCCTTCCTCCCCACCCACCCCACTCACTCAGTTCAGGCACATCTCTCTCATTTGGATTATTTCATAATCCTAATAACTGACCTTTGTATTTCCAGCTTCTTCCTACTCCCAACTCTCCTTATACACTGCTTCCAAGCCAGAATTAACTTTCTAAAACTCACATTTAAACATAGCACTCCCATGCTTCTAAAGAAATTCCAAAGCCTCCGTTGTTGCCAAAAGGAAAGAGTCCAATCTCCGTAGAATCAGACTCCAGGATCAACTAACATTTTTGAAATCTTACCAGATACCAAGCACTGTTCTCATTTTATTCCTACAGAAACCCACTGATATGTCATTACTTCAATTTTAGGGATCGGGAAAATTGAGATTACAAGGCTAAGTAACTTGCTCAAGGTCACACAGCTAGGAATTAGCTAAGATCAAACACAAGCCTTCTTACTCAAATCGGGGTGCTTTCCATTGAGTCCTTTAGTGATTAGCCTGTGACATTAATAACTTGGACTTTGGCTGCATGATAGTCTATGTATAGCTGATGGAGCTCCTCAAAAGTGGCCTCCCTCTTCCAAATTTGTCACCCTATTCAATTTCCTCTGGAAACCAAAATTTGAGTGGACCTCACTTTAATCCTGGGTTTTCTGGTCCTACCAACCTTAAACTAGAGCTGTGACACAATTTCATTTTCCCACCAGCTGGTCAAGGACTCCTGTGACCTTTGATTATTGTTATATTCTAGGAAGATTAAGTTCTTGGAGAGAATTAACATCCCAGATAATGGGCCTGCTTTCCAACCAGGACTGGGGGAATCTAGTCTTGGGTTTTCAGACTTACAGATATTGTGGAGGAATAAAACCTGATCCTCCCCCAAAAAGAGAGCTAGCCTAATATGGAACATAGAGTTATCAATATTTTATTTCATGATGTAAAGACTTTTTTTTTTTTTTTTTTTTTTGCGGTACGCGGGCCCCTCACTGTTGTGGCCTCTTCCGTTGCAGAGCACAGGCTCCGGACATGCAGGCTCAGCGGCCATGGCTCACGGGCCCAGCCGCTCTGCGGCATGTGGGATCTTCCCGGACCGGGGCACGAACCCGTGTCCCCTGCATCGGCAGGTGGACTCTCAACCACTGCGCCACCAGGGAAGCCCCTAAAGACATTTTTTAAAACAACAAACTATAGATCAGTTTAAAAAATTATACACACACAAACACATATGTGTATTATATATGTATTTATATCGATATGGCTAGATCTAAAAAATGTTGAAGGGAAAAACAAAGCAAGATGCAGACTATGTTATGATACTGTTTATATAAATTAGAGGAATACTTATGCACAACAAAACAATACCATGTATTGTTTATTCAGGCTTGTAAATGTATGCAAAAGTATGAAAAACATTTCTAGAAGGATACCTATCAATATCACGGTAGTGCTTCTCTCTAAAACAGAACTTCTCAATCTACAGACTATTAACATCTTGAACCAGATAATCCTTTGTTGTGTGTTACGTGTGGTGAGGGCTGTCCTATACATTGTAGGATGTTTAGCAACATCCCTGGCCCCTACTGACTAGATAGGAGCAGGCCCAAAATTGCCCTGGTTGAGAACCACTTCCCCAAGCGAAAGGAGAGGACAATGTAACTGAGGAGAAGATGGTTAAAAATAATTTTAAAAATCTATGCCTGTAATATTTTTATTCTTAAAAAAGCACTTGAGTCAAATACGTGCCTTTTGTTGTTCATTTGAATGATAAGAATATGAGGGGGTTACTTTTCTGAATATTATAAATTTATAAAGTAAAAAGCTACCATCTATGATAAAACCATAATTTCATAAAAAAGAATGGCATTTTAAAAATCAAACAAGCAGGAAGGGCGGGCTAAAATACGGTGTTGTGGGTTAAATCGTGTCCCTCAAAAAGATAAGTTGAAATCCTAACCCAGGTACCTATGAGTGTGTGCCCTTATTTGGAAATAGGGTCTTTGCAGATGTCACCAAGTCAAAATGAGGTTATACCGAAGTAGAGCGGGCCCTAAATCCAATGACTGGTATCCTTAGAGGGAGAGAGAGATTTGGACACTGAGATATACAGGAAGATGGCCATGGGATGATGGGAGCAAAGGCTGAAGTGATGCAGCTACAAGTCAAGGAACACCAAGAATTGACAGTAGCCACCAGAAGCTAAGAAGAGGCAAGGAAGACTCTTCCCTAGAGTCTGCAGAAAGAGCACGGCCCTGCCAACACCTTGATGTTGGTCTTCTAGCCTTAAGAACTATGAGAGAATAAATTTCTCTTGTTTTATGCCACCCAGTTTGTGGTACTTTGTTAGAGAAGCCGTAGGAAACTAATCCATAAAAGGAAGGCTATTCACCTTTTCAAACTCACTGCATTCCTGGCAGGGTCTTCATTCTCCCACCACCCAGAGAAAACCCTGTCTCCAGCAGGTTTGCCTTTGCCACCCACTCAGAAGTTTCAGGGTCTGGTTGGCTAGAGTTCAAGGGGCCCTATGGCTCTGCCACCTCCAGTCAGGGCTGTGGGAGGTGGTGGGACAAGGTGGCAAAGGGGCAGAGCTGATACCGGAGCTGCCACTAGTTCCGTGGACTTTGCCAAGCTGGGCCTCAGTGTGCACATCTGCGAAACAGGAACAAAAACAACTACCAGGCACAGGGACACCAGGAAGACACAATGAGATCATGTACATGAAAAACACAAATTCACACTGTTATTAGCCCCAAGCAGTCATTTCACATCTAGACCAAAAAAAAAAAAAGACAATTAGCCCCAGAAAAGACAATTAACTTGATCCCTGTAGGGAAAAAAAAATCTGTCTTTGACTATAATTACTTTTACACTTGCTTGGGAAATCTCTATCCAGTCTCAAGAGGGTTAAAAATGAGGAAGGGAAACAGATACATGCTGAAAACAGAATCAAAAATAAAACCGGTTAAAGGTTTTACTTCATGTTCCCTAAAAATTTTTAATCATACTTGCTCCTCTGTTTTCTCTTTAGTTGGTCATCTTGGCCGAAAATTCCCCACATTATCCTTAAACCCAGAGTGGTTACCAGTCACCGTGCTGAGCTTTTCTGATCTGGAGTGGCTGCTGACACCAGCGCCATTTCTTGGAAGTTTGTACCTGAGGAGGAGGAAGGTAAACAGAGAGGAAGGGCCACAAATTCAGAGTGCAGGACAGCGGTGCAAGGCCCGGGAGAGCTTTCACCAGGTACATAAACCCTAGAGCACAAACACAGCAGCAGCGAGAAACAGGTGTGCACAACAGGAAAGAGTGTGTGGAAAGGGCATCTCAACCCCGAAACTTCACAGCATCTCTTGCAGTGTCAGTTATCCGTAGGGTGGGTATCACTTTAAACGCTTCCCAGTCTATTTCCCCCATTCCATTGGGTTTTTCTTTTCTTTGCAAAGACCTCCAGAAAGCAATTCCCACAAACCTGGTTGCCTTCTCCGTTTCCAGCATTTAACTACCCTCAATGCCAGAAAGTTCTTTCTGGGATTCAGCAAATCTCTCAAGCTAGAGGCCATGACAGTCCACTCTTGCTCTGTGCCCTGTGGTTGGGAGTCTGTCCAGTAATAGCTTCCTCCTTCCCTATTTGAGCCCTTCCTATTCATGAGGGTCTATGGGGCTTCCTATTGAAAGGAACCTTTAGACATCAGTTCCACAGTCCCTCCTGTCACTGATGAAGGGACCCAGGCCCAGGGAGGCTAAGCAACTGACCCAAATCATCCCTCAAACTTACTCTACTATTCATAGAGCTGATGCTCCAAAAATTTAACTTTTTCAGCTCCTCTGAAGAAGAGGGGGTTGGAGTGGGCTCAGGGCACATGATCGGTGACAGGGCCTGGATGGTATCCTCACCCACCCCCATCACTGGTGACTTTAGTTTTCTTTTACCAAACAGAACAGAACTAAAACATGATACAGGAATAGCACCTGTAAAACACTACAGAGTTTACAAAAAGCAGTCTTTCCCATATTATCTCATTTAATCTTCACATTTCCACTTATTTAAAATACACCTTATCATCCCCACTTTAAGCCAAACAGCTTAATGACTTAGTCAAGGTCAGGTCAAAGGTGAGAGTGCATCGAGCCTATACGGAAGCCGGGCATCCATCTTCAAATCGTATGCCAAGTGCCCACACACAGCCTCCCTTAGCAAAGTGAGCAGGGGACTCGGACTTGAGAGACTAAGGTGTGAGCCCCAGCCCTTGAACCCACTAGCCGTGTGAACGTGTAGAAGCTGTCCCACCAGCCAGGCTCGGTCTGTTCCGAAGTGAGACAAGGAGGTTGAGCAAACAAGGACCTTAGAAGTCACTTCCAGCTCTGGAGGAGTCTGTCTTACCTGCCTTTTATTTTGTTGCTGTGCCTATTTTACTTTCACTTACTGGATATCCTAGTATTCTTTTCACCTCCTCCTTTGTGAATTAGTCACTAGAACAAAACATGTGATTGAGCATCTGCAGTGTGCCAGGCACAGAGGTACAATGATCAGCAAAGACAGAGGCGGCCCTGCCCTTGTAGAGCTTCTATTCTAGTCTAGTGGGAGAGCCAGGGATTGAATAAACAGCCAGCCAGAAAAGATGCAAAACTGTGCCTGTGACAAATGCCACCCAGAGAAGGAACATGGTATGTGGGAGCCACTATAGGGGACTCGCACCCTCCCTGAGGAAGTGAGCCTGAACCAAGATAGAAAGAAGAGAGAAGAGGAAGGAAAGAGCATCCTGGGCAGAGGGAAATCATGGACAAAGGCCCTGTGGTGGAAATGAGCAAGGCAAGGACAAGGGACGGCAAGGTCAGTGGGGCTGGAACAGGGACAGGGACGGGGGGTGTGGCGTGTAATAAGGATGCAGGGGTAGGCGGGGCCTGGGGCCAGGCCAAAAAGCCCAGGATCAAGGGAGTGGTCTTTATCCTAAGTGCAGCTGAAAACCATTGGGAGGGTTTAGGAAGCTACGGTGCAAGGATGACATGACCAGTCACATCAGGGTAGCTTCAGGTAAGGAAGAGGGATCTGTTACTGCAGGCCTGCTCCCAACAAGCTCAGATAACACCCTCACACAAGCTGCACAGAATCCCACTATGGCTGTCCCCCTGGTCAGGAAAATATGCCTTACTTTCCTTCATTCCCTTGTTTCAGCAAACACCTCATTGCTCTCTGGATGGCCCTCCTCTATAGGGGTGGCCATGGAGGGGCACCACTCAGATCTCCTGCAGGAGGACTTGCTACAGGGAGCAGAGCTGATAGACAGCCCCAGGGGCCACCCCTTTGGATCCATCGTGGCCCTCATACTGAGGTCACACTTCCCCAGGGCTGCTCCCAGTCAGTGACCAAGCTCATAGGAGCACTGGTGGTGGCCATTCCTGTGCAATGCAGAATTCCTCTAATAGGCAGCTTTTGTTTGGAAACTTCCCATCAGCCTGACTCAGGTTTTCTCAGAGCTGTGCTGCAGCGAGGCTCTTCCTCCCCAGTCCTTCCTTCCTTGCTCCTTACACAGGTGTCAGATCTGCAACAAGGTCTGAACACTCTCCATGCCTACACCTGTCCCCTCCCCCTTTATCCTTCACAAGCATTTCCCCCAATAATATTCTTGCATATCTAATCCTGTCTTGATGTCAGCCTCTTGGAGGACCGAAACTGACACACCTACCATCCTCACCCTGTTTTCGTTCTCCTCCCCCCACCTCAGATGAGTAATCCTAAGAGAACTGAAAAGATCCTCACTGTCCTGGTCTTGCTTTCACAGGGGTTTTCTGGGACTCAGATAGCATACCCTGTAATTTCTTACAGCATCTTGCCCAATATCCAGTCTTCCAGCCCTCCTAAAATGTCAAGAAATCATTTGCCTTCAGGGAAAGCACTAGATGAGCTTTGCCAAAGCTATGGTTTCTCAAGCAGTCAAACCAAAGGGTTCCTTACAGAAGGAACCCTTCAAACCATACCTATGATACTCAGGTACTTACAAATACTCTATGTGGATCTAAAAAAGGGGAGGCCTGGTTGGCTGATCCTGGGGGCCTCTAGCCCCACTTTATCCAGAACTGCTCCACTTTTATCTTTTTGTTGTTGTTTACTTTTGTTTTTGATATTGAGATCCTATTTAAGATTTCATTTGGAAAAAAAAAAAAACAACAAGGTTCTGCTGCCCTAAGTAGAAATATATGTAATTTAAAAACCACTATTGAGGACTTTCTGGTAATTGCAGGCTATTACCATTGAAAACAACTAAAAATCTGGATAAAATATGCAATATATCTTTTTTAAATCATCAGAATGAAGATTACATAGTAAGGAAATACTAGTTTAACACTGAAGGGAATCAGAGTAGATTCTCCCAGAGAAGAATGGACATCACTTTTGCCATGAAGGTATTTTCTGAGTTTAGCAAATATGAACTTTGTTTTGAAAGCCTGGCAGTGTTAGAGAGATAGAAATCAATGCCCAGAACCTGCATAAGATGGGGGGACCAGAAGGTGACCTTTCTCACAATAAGCTGTGACCCTTGAGTGAGAAGGCACAAGAAACTGACTAGCCCTGAAAAGGATCTGTAGAAAAGGTTTGAATTTGCCTGTTGTTGAGGGCACCTTAAGCTTTTAATTTGATTTGGGAGGTAGGGCTGGGGGGAAGGGGAGTCCTAGATTTAGAGTACCTTCAGATTCCTGCCAGAAAAAAGCAAAATTTCTCTCTAGAGGAAAGCATCGTTTTCATCTCAGCTATTTAGAGTTATAAATGGATTTCATGTACAATGACCAACACACAATCAAAGATAACCAGGCAGACTATAAAACCATGACTGAGAAACCAAAGCACTAATAGATATGAATGAGCTTTGCTTTCCCTCAGCTCTGAGACCCTGTTGGTACTAGATCTCCACTGGGTCAGAGTAACTGAGTTCTTCTAGGACTACTCCCTGGGATCTGACCAGCCCAATCTATAATCTCCTTTCTAACAATGTGGGAGCCTCCATTCTCTAATCAAGAAGCTCAGCTCCCATACTCCCTAAAGGACACACCAAAAACGTGAGCATATGATCCCAGAGTCAGCCTTAGGCTTTCACCACAGGGAGAAAGTTTCACAGTTCCGTCCTGTGGGAAGGTGGAATC
This sequence comes from Aethalodelphis obliquidens, assembly GCF_003676395.1. Lineage (NCBI taxonomy): Eukaryota > Metazoa > Chordata > Mammalia > Artiodactyla > Delphinidae > Aethalodelphis > Aethalodelphis obliquidens. The sequence continues at coordinate 3,994,406 of NW_020837965.1, read as the reverse complement.
ACTCACACCATAAAGACAACAGTGCCTTCCCTTCAGCCCATGACCATCACATCACTGCCCCACTTTTCCACTTTCTTCTCTCCAATAGTTCTGACCCTGCCTGCTCTCCCTCTTGGTCAAGACCGCTCTCCTAATTAAAATAAACAAATGTCAGGAAGCAATTACTGCAAAGAGGAGGCAGATGGTAGAATCGTGGCACTCTGGTATTGGATTAAGCAGTAACTTGCTACCTCTTCAAAGTTTCTGCACTTTAATTAAGCACCATTATAGACAGGTTCAATGAGCTTTGGAGTGGGGTTTATCAAATTAGCTTCTTGCAGGGCTGATGCTGTATGATTGTAAGAGGTGTTCCTGATGCACAGCTCAGCTGCCTGAGAGGGCCCGGGAGAGAAGCAAAGGGCGAGAAGGTCCAATCCCACCCCCTCTGCAGGCCAGATCAGGGGGTGAAACTCTACTCACAGGGGCAGGGATGGTGAAATAGACTGGGGTAGCTTAAGGGAACACTGAGGTAGGGAAGCCGGACATCCCAGAGCTGAGCGCTAGCTCTTCTCCTTCTTGTATGTGCACCACACAGGATTCTGGCTTGAAGGGGAAGGACCAGAATGGGGGAGGTGGTAGAAAGAGGTTAAATCAGACAGACTCAGTTCTGATCCTTCCTGCATTCCAAATAACACTGGTCAAACTACCTTACTTTTCTGTGCCTCAGGGCTTTTTCCTTCATTTGCAAAATGGAAGCAATAACAGCTAACAATTACTGAATACACACTTGTGCCAGGCACCATTCTAACCACTTTATGAGTTTAGTTTACCTCATTTAATTCTTCTCCCAGCAATCCTATGAGGTAGGTATGATTATTACCCCATTTAACAGATGAGAGGCCTGAAGCACAGGGAAGATAAACTTGCCCAAAGCCAAACAGCTGGTAAGTGGAAGAGCCAGAATTCCAAACAGTCAGCCTGGATCCAGAGTCCATGCTCACTCATCGTCACAGAAACCACAGAGCAAAATAAGAAACTATTCCCCACCAATCAGCAATAAAATCAAATGAACCACTGCTACATGCAACACAGATAAATCTTAAAAACTTTACCCTGAGCAAAACAAGACATGAGTATGAGTCTATTTATATGAAATTATAGAAAAAGCAAAGCCAGTAAATAATGACAGAAGCTACATCAGCGATTGCCTGGGGCCAGGGATTGACCACAAAGAGGTACAAGAAAACTTTTTGGGGTGATGGGAACGTTCTATATCTTGGTTGTGGTATCAGTTACACAGGTGAATATATCTGCCAATACTCATTGAACTGTACACTTCAAATGCATGCAGTTTATTGTATGTAACTTAAAACGCTAACAAAAAATTTTTTAACTTACGTACTGAATGACTGAATACAAAAATATGAAGGGTAGTTATCCATGTGTAGTGGGATTCATTCATTGCACAAATAATATTAAGCACTTACTAGGTGTCAGGAAATGTTACAGGTGCTGGTGACATATCAGTGAACAGAATAAAAAACTTTCCTTTGTGGGTCATAAGTTCTACTGGGGAGAGACAGATAATAAGCAAATACGTAAGCATGACAAATAGTGTGCCCTATGGTGATAAGTACTCTGGAAGAAAATTAAGCAGAGAAGGAGGAATTGGGAGTGCTGGAGGGAGGGGTTGCAATTTAAGACAAGGGGCTCAGGCAAGGTCCCCTTCCCAGCAAGGCATGTGAGCAGAGATAGGAAAGTAGGTGAGATAATCATGCCTACCATGAAAGCCAGCCCATCGGGCCTCTGTGTTCTCCCTCAGCCTTTCTCCACAGTCTTCTACCCCAAAGCTGCCTCCCAAGAACACATGTATCCAGGCTGCTACCTCATTTACCTCACGCTGTCCAGACTCCCCTTGCCTTGTCTCCCTCTTCTTCTTCCCCCAGCCGGCACAGTCCTGCCCACTAAGGTCTTCAGGTCGCCCTCTCCCTCCCTCTGCTTATGACCCCCCCCCCCCACATACATACCTCCCAGGCAAGCCTTCACACCTTACTTCATACCACCTGCTCAGTTTAGAACATCTTGCCACCTCTCAGGTGTGGATTTATCTCCTTCAGACAGGATCCCCCAAGAAAGCAAAACCAACTGTATGGTGGCCAGGAGACCGACTTCATCCCAAGCAAGATGGCCCAGGGGTTCAGATAACCATCAGTACGTGATCATCTACTAAAGGAGATGCTGGGATTATAAAGCTGAGTATACAGGGCCCCAACCTGCATGGAGACACGTATGTAAACTATAAATTAAGTAGTATGTGATGCCTGTATTAATGGAAACACATCATCATAGTAAAGTACTTGATGTCAGCTTACCATGGGCTGGGAGTTGGACCCAGCCCTTAGTATGCATAGTACCATGTAATTCTTACAATAGCTCCATGAGGTAGGTAACTTATTACTCCCATGTTACAGATGAGGCTCAGAGAGGTGAAGTAACTTGCCCAAGGTCAGACAGCTGATAAGTGGTTGAATCAGAATTGGAACAATGTCTGTTCTGCCCCCGAGCCTCCGGACTAACCACTATAATGAAATATACCCCACAATGAAAGTAGCTCAGGGGAAGATATGTTATCTCTGTCCAGTACTATAGGGATGGCTTCAGATAGGAAGCACTTACTCTGAATTTTAAAAGATGAATAATTTATTTGAAGGTCCGTAAGGGGGAGGAGACATTGGAAAGAAGAGGGAAGAAGAATAATCCCGGGGTAAAAGGAAACACGAGGAAAAGCATAATGGTACGAAAAGTGGCAAATTGTTGAGCACTGTTGGAGGCACAGTGCCAAGGACAGGAGGGTTAAGAACCTGAGCTTGGAGAGGCCAACAGGGACCCAATTTGGAAAGGCCTCCATGCCAAGCTAAGGATTTATATATTTATTTTATTTAACAAACTCTTATGCAGGGTTTACTATGTGCTAAGCACTGTTTTAAGCACTTCATAAATATTAACTCATTTAATTCTTATAACAACACTGCGAAGCAAGTATATTATTATTATCCCCCATTTTACAGGTGAGGGAATTGAGAAACAGAAACGTTATGTAATCTACCCAAGATAACTCAGCTAGTCAATGGAATTCAAACCCAGGCAGCCTGACTCCAGAGTCCAGGCTCTTAGCCACTATCTATGGTATACTAAAGAGATTTTACAGGGGAGGCAGTATTTGATGCAAGGAATGGGTTGATCAGGTTTGCATTATATTTCCCTTACATCCTTCCAACAGTATGTGGGAGAGGAAGAGAAGATGGAGGAAGAAAAGAATGGATAGTAGCGAGACCACCTGAGAATGTACCAAAGTGTTCTAGTTGGAAGCTGGTGATGGTCTGTCGGCAAGAAAGACACAGAGGAGCAGACGGAGTCCACAGATGTTGAAAAGGTAGAACCAAAGGGTTCAATGGCTAATGAGGTGGAGAGAAAGGGATATTGTAGCTGGCTCCCACCTCTCCAGCTCACATTCCTGGGTAGACAGGGTTGCTGCCCACTCAAGATATGCAGGAAAAGATGAAAAGCAGACTTGGGTGTGTAAAGTTTAAGTCTCAACTTACTATTGATTCTCAATTGCAAGAACCAGTAGGCAGTCACCTATGTAGGTCTGAAGCCAACACCTTTTGTCTATAAGCTGCTGATTTTGATGTACCCGTGGGAGGAGAGGACCAGGATTGGTGATCTAAGGTGTAGGAGGGGGTTCAAGGCTGGGAGTACCAACTGGGGAGTCATCCACCCTTGGATAGCAGTGAAAACCATAGGAGTAGATAGGACCACACAGAAAGAGGAAGTAGAGTACAACGGAAGAGGGTGAGTGGCAGGGCTCTAGAGAATCCAGACATTTAAGGGTTACATAGAAGAAATGAATCAAAAAGAAAGGGTGTTTATAGCTCAGTAAGATTTCTTTAAAGTTCAATGTGGTGAAGTAGGAAAAGAAGCCAGGAGACCAACTCATTGTCTGACCTTGGAGAAACCTCTTTACATCCTTTTGAGGCACAGTCTTTGCCAGTTATGAATCTACGGAACAGGTCAGCAGCAGGCCCATAAGGTGCCCCCCGAATGGGGTCTATTTAACCAAACTGGGAACATTCAGGAAAGTGGCTCCATGGAGGGAGTGCAGGCCAACCAACCAAAGAGGCTACCATCAGGGAATGGAAGCAACCTCGCCCGGCCTTGCCCCTCTAACCAGAGAGTAAAAACCACCTGAGTGACTATATTCTAAGAACACGCAGACACCATTTCATGGGACACTAATGGTGGGGGGATCCCCGAGAAGTAGTCATGAAAGTGTTTTGGAAGAAAAGTCCCACTGTATACAAAGAAACCCCTCCATGGTGTCAGGAGGCAAAAAGTGAGCCTCTTTGGGGCAGTTTACAAACTGGAAACAAAAGGTGTCTGCACTTCTGTGTCCCACGGGCCTTTTAAACACAACATGTACCAAACTGGACTCATCAGCATCCCACCAGCCCCCAAATCTGCTGTCTACCCTAGTTTCTCTGTCTCAATGAATGCACCCCCAACCTCCCAGCTCCTCAATATGAATGCTTCCCTCCCACCTGCCCGCCTCTCTCTAGCCTCACTGCTACTACAGTGGGTTAATTCCACCATCACCTCTTGCTGGAATTACTGAAATAGACTCTGGTCTCCCCGCAGCCAGTCTTGGTCCCCTCCAACCCACTCTCCATACTGGAACCAGAGGGGTCTTTCCAACAGTTGAGGCAGATCACACAACCCCTTTCCTCACAGCTCTTCAATGACTCCCTGTTGTTTCCAGTCTGAAATCCAAACTCTGACCTGGCAGGACAGGGCCTTCATCATCTGCCTGTCTGCCTCGTCGTTGTCACCACTCTTATCACTTGCCTCTCCCCCAGCAATCAATGTCTCTGCGTTGTCCCTCCCCCTTTGCACAGGCTGTTCCCTCTCCCTGAATACTCTTCTTTACCCTTTCGGCCTAGGCAGAGTCACTTTTTAGATCTTCCACCTCAATTTTTCCAGGCAGACTCCATGGTTCACCCCAAGCTAAGCTTGTGTGAATGGAATGACTCTTAGTGGTCATGTAGAACAACCTCGCACCCAGTGCAGGAATCTCCTCTGACCAACGTTTGGAGGCTCTGCTGAACCCTTCCATTGCTCCACTGACCACTGCTGGGAGGCTCTACTTTCTAGAAGGGTCTTCCTTATACTGAGCTGAAATGGGTCTCCCCAGAACATCTCAGACTTCATCAATCACAGCTCTGCTCTCAGGAGTCACACAGACCAAGTTTACTCTTTGCTCCTTATGACAGCTCCACACATATTTGAAGGCAGCTGTCATGCTCTGCTCATTCCCTCAATTACCTTTTCTTCTACTATACTCTTTACTTGTTTTAAGAGCTCCTCCCTGGCCAGGAATTCCAGTCCTCTCCCACCCTAACCACTCCCTGCTCTGGACAGAACCTCAGATTAAAGAGTGATGCCCAAAGTGAACTGAGCGTCTTCATACTCAGGGCACTGATAGCCAAAGACAAACAAGGTAACAGAGCATGGGGCTTTAAGTCATAAAGCTATGTGAAATCTCCAGTTCTCAGAGTTCTCCTCAAACATCCAGGATGAAAGACATAATAGGAGAAAAACCCATTACACTGAGTGCCTGAAACTCAAAAAATAAGGGCATCTCCACATGGAAACTTGAGTCTGGGGAAAATAAATCCATTTTATCGTTGACTCATCTCTCTGCCAGCTCTCCTAGTATATCTCCCCTTATTACAAAGTTCAATATTTCCTCTTCCTTTGAATATCATTTAATAATTATCATTTTATAATGAGGAAAGACCGACACTGACCTCCCCCCATGCCCAATCCTACTACTCAGAGAGTTAAGATATCCTCTTTCATCCAAACTCTAACCAAGCAACTTCAAGTACTTAAGAGCCATCCAAGTATGCTGTGAATCATCTCAGCCAATCAGACATACCCAACACATGATATACTGCAGCATCCCAGTGGAACACTGTGATGGGGGAAAAAAGACACTGCCTTGGGCCAGTGACTGAATCCCTCTAGGTCTCCACTTCTTTATCAGTGAGTAAGGGGACTAGCATAGCATTCAGTCCCCAGTATACGTGTCATTATCAGAAAAACACAAACAAATCAGTCCCTCCAGATGACATTTAGATATCAATCTTCTGGCATTCCTTGCCTTTCAGTTTCCAAACACCAACCCCAGCGGTCCTGAGAGCCACTGATGCCTTGGATGACATGTCCTACACACCCTGTGGTCCAGGGCAGTGGGCATCATAGATAGGTTCTTTCCCCCCTCCGCCACCTTGTGCTCCCAAGTCCACACAAAGGGCAGAAGAGCAGATGGAAGCTATTCTGGGTCTCCCTACTTTGGCTCTAGCCTCATTAGAAGCCCCTGCTATAAAACGGTCCTGCAAACTCCAAAGAGCCCCACGACCCTCAAAGAACGTAAAAAGACTCAATAAGCCACAAAGTTTGGGAGGGAATCTAAATGACCCAGCATCCAGTTACTCAGAGCTCTTTATTTCCATGTATAACATTTTAGAGTTTACTTGCTAACATCTGTTTTGTGTATGATTTCAACAGTATTACATGCATCTGTTAAAAGCTTTGGAAAACATAGGGGAAAAAGTGTAATTATAACATACAGAAATGACTAACATTCACCTTTATAGCCTTTCTCTTATGCACACATTATTTAATTGAGATCATAATGTACATATTATTTTACAGCCTGATTCTTCCCTATGCCATTAAATTATTTTAATGATTGCATAGTATTCCATTATCATTATTAATTTAACTAATTTCTCATTTTAAACACCTAGGCTTTTTCAACTTTTGCTCTTATAAATAAAACTGTGACAGATACCCTTTAAAAGATACTTACATATGCCTCTTTCCTTAGGGTAGAGATCTAGTGTGTTTGTGTTACATTGGTAAAAGAAAAATCAAAGGAGACAAACACAGAAAATCAAACTGAGATGGCTGACATCTTTCTTTTCCCTTATAGTCCCAACAAACCCATCTACACATACTCACATTCTTTCTTAAGAACTGCTTAAGGCTGAAACAATGAAATAGCTTTTTTTTTTTTTTTTTTTGGTCCTATCAAGGAGGCTAAGATTAGCAAAATATATCATAATGGTATTGGAAAATGTTTGTTCTTATATACTACAGGTAGAAATGTAATATGGCCTAACCTTTAGAGGGATAAATAGTAATATTTCTAATCATAGAAAATGTAGGGTCTGGGCTTCCCTGGTCGCGCAGTGGTTAAGAATCTGCCTGCCAATGCAGGGGACGTGGATGGGTTCGAGCCCTGGCCCGGGAAGATCCCACATGCCATGGAGCAACTAAGCCCGTGCTCCACAACTACTGAGCCTGCACTCTAGAGCCCGTGAGCCACAACTACTGAGCCCACGTGCCACAACTACTGAAGCCTGTGCGCCTAGAGCCCGTGCTTCGCAACAAGAGAAGCCACCGTAATGAGAAGCCTGCGCACTGCAATGAAGAGTAGCCCCCGCTCGCCGCAACTAGAGAAAGCCCACACGCAGCAACCAAGACCCAACGCAGCCAAAAATAAATAAATTAATTCATTTTTAAAAAAGAAAAAAGAAAATGTAGGGTCTAAATATCCATAGGAGATAAAGTTGTGACATAAATTGTGACATCTATATAATAGAATATTTTATATCCTTACAACCTTTTAAATAAAATGTTTAAGAATATTTTTGACACAGTAATACATGCATATTATAACACTAAAAGCAGGAAAAAAGACCACATACAGTGTTTCATTTCTGTAAAAAATTAAAAATAAGTGTATCTCACTCACTCACACACACACACACACACACACACACACACACACATACCTGGGAGACTCTACACCAAAATGTAAATCGTGGTACATGGTAGGAAAATAGTGATTTTTGCTTTGGCCTTCGTGCTTTTCTGAGTTTTTAAAGTTTTCAGTATTAATTATGTACTATTTGCATTACACAAATACTGTGTGTTAAGGTGGTAACTTAAAAATTATCAAATCAGTGAAGAAAATAAAACAAAATTAACTCGGGTTTCCAAACTCCGAGGCGGTCAGCTCAGTTCACCACGTCTCCTTTCTCAACCTCCACCTTTGGCCATACTCAAGAGGGAAAAGAAGAAAAACAACAACTAGAAAGTGAGCCGGAGACATTGTCCAGCCAGTTCTGAAACTGAGCCAAGTCACTGAGAAAAACTGGGATCAAAGAAACAATCAGACTTGGGAGCTGGAGCCAAACACCATGCTACAAGTTGCCGATGTCTAACCCTGAAACAGTAACACTGGGAGAACACTTTATCCAGCTCCAAGACACCAACAATGAGTAATTAATACTCCCCAGGCCCCAGGAAGCCTCATTTCATGCAGGGAAAGGCTGAAGCAAAGAAGAGGGGTCTCCCTCACAAAAAGAGCCTTCCACAGTGCACCTGGTTGGCGCCCCACACCTGCCCAGTAACTCACAACCCCAGGGCCCCAGGGCAAGCTGCACTCTGGAAGCCATTTTAGCACTGCTCAGAGCACCCTCTCTCTTGGGACACAGACATAAGAGGAAACATTATCATGTGTAAAGAGAAAGGCACCAGGGACTCAGTTATGAAGCTTTGCATGCTCATATCTTCTTCATGTATATCTTCAAAGAGACAAGCCCTCAACCCAGCCAGACAGGTAGAGTTTGGCAGTCATGGCCCAGACCAGGGCTGTATACTGGATGTCTCCACTCGCTGTCTGTGCAACAATAAGCAAGTGTTTTGATGTTTCTGCACCTCTTCTGGAACATGGTGAAGAGTAATCCTATCTATCCAATGGATTATTGTGATGATTAAATTGAATAATACACATGGTATTTGGAAATTGGTTCCATTTCCTTCACTTGCCTTTGTCCCTGGAAAAAGCCAGGGATTCTTATCGGCTGAGAGGGATATGTTCCCCACCCTTAGTAACCAAGACTTCCCTCTCTGGGTGTTAGTAGGGGGACTGGGCTTGATATAAGGCCCACTTGATCAACACATATTGCACAAGAAGGTCCATCACCGTCATTTATTTTTCCCAAGAATCCTAGAGCTAGGAGTTGGGAGGGACTTTAAGGTTACCTAGTTGAACCTCCCCCCCTCACTGCTCCCTTTGTCCTCCAACCTTCCAGCCCTGACAGGTGACCTCCCAGAGGAGTCCTCCAGTGGAACGTTCTGGCTACGATTAGCCCAAGCACTTGACAAATGTCACATCATTTTACTCTTGACATTCCCAGAAACAGAAACCATAATGCTGCAACATCTTTAAATGACAGGGAATCCGCAAAGTCCTTTCACAGAGGCTGATTTAAATTTCCCTCATTTCACTTTTTATTTTAAAAATTCTGTCAAATCCTTTCTGGCTGTAGACAAGAACAGGTGTTCCCTGCATTTTCAGGCAGGGAAATGGAGTCATGCTAGTCTCGAATCACACAGCCTTTTGTTTCCCCTCCTGCTTTACCCAGGATGGTACTCTGCTCCCAGATCCTAGAAGCTGTGATGAGGCTCACCCATGGCAGCAACACACCTTCCATGTTAACGGTGGAGAAAAAAGTCCAGGAGGGATAAAAGGGTGTTGCTATGGGTGTTTCTCCCATCCCCACGGCTGCCATTCAGAGCTGTATCTGAATCAGCTACCCATCCTTCCCCTAGGTCGGGGACCTAGCCTGAAATGGACCTTAGATGAAATGGTCTTGGTCCCTGTAACCCACTTCTGCCCTGGTGACCTCGCTCAGAGAGAGGTTTCAATGGTGCGTGCTCAATCGCACTTTCTTCTTGCAGCCCTGGAGTCACACTTCAGACGTGCAGCCTCTAAGAAGATGGAAGGCAGCATGTCGGAGTGTCTAACCATGTCATGGCCGTTCTGGCTCTGCCCGCTGCTCCATCTCTCACCAGCCCATGAGCTCCCCTCCCGAAGCGGTGATATTTCTCCTTTCTCCTCCACCTTCTGCTTCCAGCCCAACTTGTCGGCAGCCCCTTCATGTAGCAAACATACAAGTGGGTTTGGCTTAAAAGGTCAATTGCAGCAGATTTGTACGTGTTCTCTCCCTCTGACGCCAAAGTCCCGTGAAAGCAACGGGAGAACAAGCCGTCCTCAAGGCAGGCTCCCCCTTGCTCCCACCCCCAGCTTCTCGCTCCTCCACCCCCACCCCCACGCCTGAATGGTGTCTTCAGCCAAGCAAGGACAGACGCTTGCAGGCCGAGTGTTCCCACCACCTTCCTCGCAAAGAAGAGCTTGAGCTCCAGAGCTCGGCACGCACATCTGTTCAAGTCACAGCAGAAGCCATCGGGGGTCAGATGGAGAGAGACCTGGGGCTGGGGACGGACCCTTCTGAGCAGATTGACCTCTCTGCTCAAAAGGCTACCGTGTAAAGAATTTAGCCCAGTACAAAGTCAGGGGGGCTATTTGGCTACATTCTCGGGAAGTCATTCCTATTAATGAGGCACCTGTCCTAAAATGCAGTTCTCAAATCAGGGTCCAGGGCCTTTGGTGCCCTGGGAGATTCTTCCAGATGGTCAGCAGGCTGTCACTTCCAATATTAAGGCTTAAAATATGACAGCATCAACACTTCTGCTGCCAGCATGACGTAACCATGGCCTTTTCTTGGGACATTTCTAAGAACCGTGGACTGTCACCACAAGGGACCTTAGAGAGTTCCAAATCTATCCTCACTTCACAGATGAAGAGCCTGAGTCCAGGAGGCAGGAAGAGCCATGCCACAGCCCCTGAGACTAATGCCAGAACCCCAGTGCAGGTTCTCCTTCAACTACACCAAGCCACCTTAAGGAAACACCCATTGTCAACCACAGATCTCCTCCACTCAAGTCCAGTGAAGGATCTTGTGTGACAAGGGTGGGTGGACCATGGGGAACTTTGCCTGAATCACTGGAACCACTGTTGTTAATCCGATTAAATCCAAAGAGGATTTATTAAGTATATTTTTCATTAGACAATATAAATCCAGCACTTTATAAATATAAATTCAAGGTTTTCTCCGCCTGAGAGCTGTAGGCCGTGTCCAGGATACTACAGTTTAATTACGCTAGTTTACTGACCGCTGTGGTTCTCAATCATTAGCATGTATCAGAATCACCTGGAAAGTGTTTTGGAATGCAGCTTGCTGCGCCCCTTACCTGAGTTTCAGACTCAGGAAGTCTAGGGCAGGACCCGAGAATGTGTAGTTCACATACGTTCCCAGATGACACTGGGACCCACTTTGAGAATATGTACTTGAGCATCACTAAGATGGACATGTCCATTTCCAAAGTCCCCACTCCATCTCCCAAGCTACACGTCCACAGCTAATATACACTTTCTCAGTCTCCTCTGCCACTTTATCTGATGGTTTTGCCCAATTATGGTGACGCGCTCGTGCTACAACATAATCTATTGCTCCATTAACAGATGGCTGAAGATTCAGGCTGGCCTCCTTCCCAAGATCGCCTGCCGCTGTGCTATACAAGTTCCCCCAATCTAGACAGAGCAGATGAACCAGCGAGGGGTTTCCAGCCACTGTCCTGACAGCAAACCATTCCTGAAATGCCCCCATTACACCAGCTTTGCCCGGAACTGTTGAACCCCAGGAGTTATCACAATCCAAACGGGGGAATCTTCAAGTCAGCACATACCCTAGGTCTCCTCCATTCATCTCCACCTTGCAGGGCTTTGCTTCATTTCCAGAAGCAGCTGGTACCAGAAGCTACAGGTACAAAAGTCTATGACATCATTCTGGGGGGACAGCTACTCCTACATAATGTGTTCAGTCCCTCCCTGGCTCAGAGCAGGTTGGGTTGGCCCTGCTTCAGAAAGGGCGAGGCAGCTGCTCACATCAACAGGTGTCTTCCAGCCTCTGGGGCTTGGCAAACCTCCTGGGACACTGGGGTGCTCAGTGGGACATAGCCAAAGAAAGAAAATGGGAGCCCAGCTGAGGTTCCGGGGTGCATATTAACCAATAAAGTTCCAGAGTAGGCTTAAGAGTATGGCCGCGTGGTCAGACACCAGGATCCATGGTCCGCTCACCTCGGGCTAGTCATATGGTGCCTTGGGAAAGTCAGTTCCGTTTTCTACACCCTAGTTTTCTCATCTGTAAAACAGGGAAATAATGATAACTACCTTATAGCTCTGTTCACAGGAATTTTTTTTCAAAAGCCTGTGAAATAGTTAACAGAGCACCTGGCACAATAAATGTTAGCTGCTCTTATTATTGTTTACGATTAAGGAAAACCAGAAGGCATGACATCTGGCTTCAACTGCCACATTTCAAAGGCCTTTGGGAGTGTGACCTCAGATTCAACCAGGCCCCGGTAGACAAACTGGCTGGACACCTCTGTGGGCCCCCCGGGCACCCAATCGCTCATCCAACCTCCAGCAGGTCTGGCCAGGATCTGGCCGGTGGTGCACTTGCTCCTCTCACATGAGGCCTCTTTGGCAGTTTTCTGGATAGTTCATCTTGGCCTCTCATCAACATCCATTTTAAGCCACAATGCAGGCTCCAACAAAATACTTCTGCGGACTTCAATGCTTCTCCCATTGCTGGGCATCACTAGAACTTTCCCTGGAGCCAGGAACCCCATCCTGCAACCGGGGATCAGCCAGAGGTTTTTTTCCTCAGTCACCATTTGACCAACACACGCCCATCACCTGGCCCTGACAGGAATCTGCCAGCTATAATCCAAGTTAAAGAATCTTCCAGGGGCTTCCCTGGTGGTGCAGTGGTTAAGAATCCGCCTGCCAATGCAGGGGACGCGGGTTCGAGCCCCAGTCTGGGAAGATCCCACATGCCACAGAGCAACTAAGCCCGTGCGCCACAACTACTGAGTCTGCACTCTAAAACCCACGAGCCACAACTACTGAGCCTGTGTGCCACAACTACTGAAGCCCATGCGCCTAGAGCCCATGCTCCACAACAAGATAAGCCACTGCAATGAGAAGCCCGCGCACCACAATGAAGAGTAGCCCCCGCTCGCCACAACTAGAGAAAGCCCACGCACAGCAATGAAGACCCAACGCAGCCAAAAATAAATTAAAAATAAATTGAAAAAAAAAGAATCTTCCAGGAATTTTCCCCAAACTACAGGAAATGAGCTGGCATCTAAATTTTGCTAGACGCTACCTGAAATGAGACACAACTCTAAACTCTACTCCCAGCCAACCATTTGACAAAAGTCTGTTCTGTTGCCCTCACCTAAGTGCTGGACAACTCAGAGGACTTGGACGTTTTAATAAACCTTAGATTTGTAAGAAACAAAGTCTCCCTCCAAGTATGGTTAGGATAAGGGTTTGTTGGGAAGATATGAGGAGCAGGGCAGCCTGGGACCACAAAGCCATCAGCACAGGAGGAGCTACACCCTCTTTTCCCTTTTCCTTTCCTTCATGGCGCTACTGCTCTGCTTTCGGCATCGTGCTCCATCTTCACTCTCTGCTGGTCACCATCTCCTAAGGTCAGTTAGGACTAAATCATGAGGTTTTAGCTCAGAAACCCCCACTACCAGCTCAGTTTCCCAATTCCAAACTCCTGAGGGAGCAGAGCCATCAGCCTGACTCATCTTTTTTAAGCTCTAGCTTGCAGGCCAGGATGTGGCTGGGCAGCCATGGGGGCTCACCTCTGGCACAGAAAGCCATGGCTATGGGGTAGGGTGGGCAGGGTCACAGGATACAAAGCAGGGCTGCTGTCCACTCAGCAGGGGTGATGGGAAGGGCAGCTTCTCTCAGAACAAGGTGTAGCTAAGCTGGGAGGGGAACAAAAGAAGAAAATCAAACTCATGTTCCAGGCAGAATCCAGCCCAGCAGAGCACTTCCCAGCCCAGAGCTGTACCAAAACCTTAGATTTGTGACCAGCAGAACAGCAGCCAAAGAACAAGTGTGAAGGGTGGACCTGGGTCCAGGGTTTTACAAAGGACAGAGATTGAATCTGAGTCATATTCTTTCCTCAACTGGAAACACTGTCAAATGTCCCTTGCTCTAGGTTGGAAAAGCTATAAGGTGGGTCATGTTTCTCTAACTATGCAGTCAGCACTCCGTTGACACTGTGGGAGGGACAATAGGATGGGATGGAGGGGGACGGTGTCAGATGAGACAACAACAGCTCCCACCGTTTGGAGGTATTTTAGAAGTCATCCCCTCTCCTCCCTGATCTGGGCAAGAGGGGAGGAAGCAATGGGAAGGAAATGACCACAGCAATGTCTCAGAGGGATAATGTTGGGTCATGGATACCCCAAGAAGGGACATGTCAGGGCCAACCCAGCTCTTCTCACCAAGAGAGGGGGAGGTAAGACTGCCCCACCTAGTAGATACCCAGCCAGGAAGGAAACAAGGGAACTCACACTCTCTCTTGCCAGCCTGTCTGCCAAGACTTGGACACTTCAGAAGTGGTCAGAAGCCCTTGGAAGTACCAAGAACGGCAAGAGGAAAAGCCAAGTGAAAGGCCCGCATGCCAGCAGCCTAGCAGTGCTTGAGCTGAGGTACAACCAAGCATCTCCCCAGCTGCTGTATATGAGGGTTCGGTACAGTTACAGGAACTGTGGCCCACCTGCAAAATCCTGCAGTGCAGCCTTACAGAGTTAGGTGGAAGCCAGAGGAAGAGCGGAGGAGGGGCACGGCATGGAGGAGAAAGCCAGTGCACGGCTGAGCTCCGTGAAAGTGGAAGGTCTCCAGCACCCCAGCTAAAAGCAGTGGCAGCCTCCCGTATCGATTATGCATGGGGGCCGCTGAGCGAACAGACCGGCTGGGCAAGGGCCGAAGCCTATTGGATAATTGATATCCTGGCATTAGCATTCACAGAGCCGCGGGAGAAGTTCAAAGGAAAGAGCCAGAGAACAGACATTCAAGACCTAAGCAAACTGCCACACTTCTTCAGCTTCCTGTGGGTGGAGCAGAAAGTTCTCCTAAGGAGATCACGCAGCGTGATGCCAAAATGTGTGTGTGTAGGATACGCACCTCCCACTGCCCATGACATACCCTCCGGTCCTGAATCTCCTAGTCAGACTCCTTCAAGCCCAGGGGGGTGTCACCACCTGACCATTACTCTGAAGTCAGGCTAGGTGACCTCCTTGGTGTCCCTCTGATAACCTATGGCTGCCTCCATCAGAACCTTCTAACTAACTCACCCATCAATTCAAAGCATTTCTTCCATAGGGAAGCCTTCTCCAATGCACTTGACGAACCTCCCATTAGGGTCAAACAGCTCCCTCAAGCCCTCCTTCATAGCTTTATCCCAGTTTGTACTTGGATTTTCAGTACCTCTTTGCTCACTTTCCCTCCCTGCAAATGTAAGCTCCATGAAGGAGAGGACTTGTCGGCCCTTTTTACCACTGTACCCCCAGACCTGCCACAGTACTTGGCCAGTGTAGAAACTCAACAATCACCTAATAAATAGATAAGTGGGTCCCACTCCAACATATTATGGTTGTGTTTATTGTTCTTTCCTCCCAACTAGACTGTGAGAGTCTTTGGGGCAAGGACAGTGTCTAACTGGTCTTTTCTCCCCAACACCACAAGAAGGGGCTGGAGTCAAGCGTTTCTGGCACCCTCGGGCGATTATTTTCCATCACCGGGATGAACCAAACAGCTCACCTCATGTTCTGTCACAGTGCTTAGCGTAATTCCTAACCCGTAACAGGTGCTCAGCTATTTTCAGATGATTTACCTCTCACGGAGCCCACACCTAAGACTGGGAATCAATCCTCTACGGCAAACAGTGGCAAGTAGGCCCCGAGTGGTGGTGACACTGCCAAGCAGCCCCTCATGGCCACCCGACGTAGACAAACGCAGTATTTAGAGAAGAAGGAGCCCACCCAGTGGGTGGGAGAGCTGAGTATCAGCCCCCACCCCTATACTTTCTGGCTGGTGACACAGAGGAAGCATCAGACTTCCTGGTGTGCAGTCGTCTCATCTCTAAAGTGGAAGAAATCCCCCCTGGCCCACAGGTATCAAATCTACCATCCCATGTTGTGGTGACTAAGTACAGCTGCCAGTCATACAGACCCAAGGTGGAGTCCCACCTTCTCGGATTTTCAGCTGGGACGTTGGATAAGGTACTTGACTGAGACTTGAGTCTCAGTTTGCTCATCTGTAAAATAGGGCTAACGATAGTTTACGGGTATGGACTAAGATGATGAGTGAAAAGGCCTTTGTTACAAATGAACACAGCTAGGCATTTACTGACGGCAGCAGCTTACAG
Organism: Aethalodelphis obliquidens; assembly: GCF_003676395.1. NCBI lineage: Eukaryota > Metazoa > Chordata > Mammalia > Artiodactyla > Delphinidae > Aethalodelphis > Aethalodelphis obliquidens. Next base: position 3,978,156 of record NW_020837965.1, on the reverse strand, counting down.
TGGAAAGATCACGGGTTTGAACTGACAAAATCTTCTCCAGTTAGCTGGCTGATAGTGGACAAGCTGGGTTCTAAGCTTCAGTATCCTTGTCTGGAGAATGGAGGAAACAAATCTGTCTCTCCTCACACTGGCCGAGTTCCCACCCATCCGGGACACCTGTACTTGCTGCTCCCTGTGGGAAGGCCCCTCCCCAGCATTTCCACGGCTCTTTCATAATTCAGGTCTTAGCTTAGATGTCATCTTCACAAACGGCATTCCCTGCAGCCCTTCCAAGTCACCCACCTGCCCTTTATCTGATTTTATTTCCTTCCCGACAGTTGCTTCTGTCTGAAATTGTCTAATTTTTATGTGTTGATTGTCTATTACCCTTCTCACTAGAATCTGAGCTCTATGAGAGCAGAAAACCTGGTCTGCGCTATGCTCTGTTGTATCACCAGAGCCTAGAATGCTACCTTGCACGTATTACGTGCTCAACAAACACTGAATGAATGAATGAATGAACCAATGAACGCCCTCCAGGATCACTATGAAGATACAAGTGGATAATGCATATGAAAGTGCCAAGCACAGTGCCTGGTTCACAGTAGCCTCTTCATGTTCATTTTCCCTGCTTTTCCTGTGAACTTATTTTTTAAGAACTACAGTCCTTAAACATTATCTCAGCTTGAGTACTTACTTAAATTGAGCCAAGGTTACCAGATGGGGGATAAAAAGACGGGAGGGGGAGCAGCCATAATTAACCTCCCCACGCAAATCTCCACCAAGAACTTCTTAACACCTCTGAAACGTCAGAGCGACTGAGCCTCCCAGGATCCCCTGAGCGCTCCAGAAGACAGGTCATCAGTTGAGCCATAAGTGCATCTGCACACATTGCAGATCAGACACAAAGACAAATGGTGCCCAAACCAGTGCCACGGGGGCAGCATCAGCCAGGGCGCAGATCGCAGTCTGGGCCCCCGAGAGGGCTGGGGGCTGAAATTCAGGCCGTCAGGCATTGACCAGGATGGGGCCCAAGATGGTCACCCCAGGACACTGCAGCATTCTGCCCTGCTCTGTGACTATTGTCCCCTCCCCTTGCCATCCATCTCTGGAGCCCCTCTGCTCATTCTGGCACATCTCACGCTATCCTCCTCTTAGCCCACCAGCTGGGGTGGCTCCCCTACTCTGCCCAAGGTCCCAGGCCAACATGGTAGATGTCTGTCCTCCCTCCTCCTGCCACATGCTGCCAGACTATCCCAGGCCAGGCCCTGACCACGAGGGGGCAAAGGTGGCAATGACTTCACCTTGTCCACACATTCTAGGCATCTACATTCTGAGCGACTGAGCCACAGCTGCCCCAGAGGTCAGAGAAGCAACACATCAGAGGTCAAGAGGCTCACACCGGTGGCTGTCAGGGCTGTCTCCCCAGTGGGCTCTCTCCCAATGGGCTGAGCCTAGATACCAGCCAGAACTCACAGCCCTGACCCTCTCCCACCTCTGCGGGACAAGATGTGAGAAGTGTCAGATGTGAACCTCCATTTCAAGTGTCAAAGAACAGCTCTGCAGTTCTCTATACTCAATACTACATTGCCTATCAAAAGGCCAAAGCAAGGCCACAATGGGGATAATCTGTGGTTTCCAACCATCGCACTCAGTGCATTTCACCCAGAAAACCCTTACCACGTGGAGGAGATGGACTGACACGGGCATCACGCCTCTGCCCCAAACCCAGCTTGCATCATCTCCACTGGACTAGAGCATAGGCTGAGTCTCCTCTCCATGCCTATGGGGCATATTCCAAAGGCAGGGGGCTAGAATTAGCCTGAGAGCCAGCTACAGAAAATAGGCACTATGATACCAAGTCTAGCAGAACAGATGGGTGAGGCAGGGAGAGAGACAAAGAAGGTGGCCCTCAAGCCACCACACATCAATGGCCACAGTACCTGGGGAGAGGACTTCCCAAGGGCATGGGCTGACAGATGACCTTGAACTCTGTCTTCAAACCAGTTCAGCTGTATCCTTGGATCCCTTCAGTCCCATTTCCACTTGACACCAAGTTTCTTAGTAAAAGAGAGAGCCAGTTCTTTTACAGGACAGGAGTCCTTACCCTCCACTCCAGCAGACTCCTGGGGTAGCCTGAAACTCCTAAATAACACTGTGCTGACTCTCAGATCGCTTCATTTGGTGTTTTTCGGGCCTCCTCTCGCCAGCTTTACAATGACTTAAGCGATATTGTGTCCCAATGTCCAGCCATACCAAGCTACTGTGTGACTTTCTGCTACCCTTAACCTCTCTGAGCCTCAGTCTGTGTATCCCTAGAATAGGGGGTTAAATTAGACAAGTTCCAAAGTTTCATTTTAGCACTAATATTCCACTATTTCATAACTGTTTGAAAGATTATCAGCTAGAGTCATCTGTGATAATGATATCTACTTTATCAGAATTGGACTTGAAACTATTTGGGACCTGCCTGGGTCCTCAGCTGAACAGGCTTTCCGAAGTTTCCCTTAGCCTGGTAAATGTTCGGTCAGTCAACTTCCCCTCCTCATATTCTTATTCCATATAGAGGTGGGGGATCAGGAAGGCAGAAGGCATTGGGCACACTGAGGAGGAACTGGGAAGTACTGCTGAGTGCCCACTTCTTGTAAGGAAGAGAAAAATGCACATGTTCAGGCTCAGTGGCTGACACCTCTCGGGGCCTCTCCTACCCCTCCCCTTTTTGAAATACTTGAAATCTGCCCTAGCAACCTGGAGCCATGCCACCCTCCCTGGGAGAGGAGTTCTGGTGCCAAGCGTCTGATGGCGACCCACATCGACACCCTGGGAGTTGTTCTCCACACGGATCTCTCCCTCATCCCCATATCCAATTCATCATCAACTCCAGTCAATGGTACCACCAAAACATGCCTCAGCTCTGCCAGCTGTCACCCACACCGCTGACCCCACTCCATCTCCAGCACCCGGCACAGTGTCTGGACCCAGCAGGTGCTCCTGCTGAATGAATGGAATCCAAGAGAACTTCTTTTTCCCTGAGAAACAGGGTATTTTGCAGGGCAACACTGAGTTCAACATGGCCAACCCAGCTAAAGCATAAACAAGCAGCCACACCAAACCCTGCACCACCACCTGAGCGAAGAATCCCTCTCGCCTTCCTACTGTCCGGTCTCAAGGCTCAGGAGTGACAATGAAACCACAGGCATCTCCTCACTCTGTGGATAAGATCTGAGCGTAAGTATCAGTTTAACATCTGAGCAGCATTAATTCCCAGGAGCCATCTCCTACCCTTGGGCGGTGTAACAATATCCAAACAACACACAGCCTGTGCGCACGCACGCACACGCACGCAAACACACACAACACTCCGGCGGCAGAAGAGAGCACGGCTACAACTCAGATCCAGTGCTGGGGCCTCATGGCCCCGTCCCCACAGGAATTTTAAGAATCTGCACCTCGGTTCACTGGCACTGGCGTGGTCTTCATGAACACAAAAAGCAGCCCTCCGACCCCTACCCGCAGTCCCTATCATCAGGGCCAGATACTCAAAGTTTGCTCACAGCTCGAAGAGGAGAAGGGATGATTTAAGATCCCTGTTTACTCCAAGTTTCTGGAGTCCCACATTCATCTGTAGGGAGCCACTTGCCACAAAAGCCCTGAGCTGCAGAGCGATGTGGGTGGCCGTGCGGCTCCCCTGCCACGCCCATTTCAAGACTGTCCTCCTTATTTCACCTGGTGGCACCGCCTCCAACCTTCTCACGCCAGCACACCGGCACTGCACCTGCCTGGGAGCCAACCTCCCAGCCAAAGACACAGAGCCGGGCTCTCGCAGCCCATCTGGCCACATGGCAGAGCAACTCTGGGGGCCGGCAGATCCCCAGAAAGCCCCAGCCTCCTCCCTCAGTTTCATCAAGTGCATATCCATGCTGGCCCTCCTGCCTGTCCGTTCTGACTGCCCTGGGAGCATGTTTCACTCTGGTTACCAACACAGGCTCTGGAGTCCAACAGCCTGGGTTTGGATCATGTATCCCTCCCGAGGGGTGTACCTGGAGAAGTCACCCAGCCCCTCCAAGCCTCTGTGCTCTCATCCATAATAAGAGCACATAATGTGACTCACAACGCCTACCACACAAGACTGCCGTGAGGACTAAGTGAGTTAACTACTGCAGAGCTCCTGACACCACGTAAGTGGTCCCTCCACTGCTGTCAGCTCCCATGCCCCCGACCCAGCTCCACAAATCCCACCAATTATGACTCTGATTGCACTGAAACACACAGTTCTCATGGCCTTAAAGAAAGCTCCATGCAAGTAGATGCTTTGAAATATAGGCAAAATAAAGGGAAATGAATTTCTCTTTTACCTTTCCTGCGGTGTCTCTTCCTCTTCCCTGTGTAGAGACTTTTATCTGATTAGAAACAAACTGATTTGTCAATATATGAAAGAGAGTCACTGATGGAGGCCAAATTCTTCCAATTCCTAGTCACACCACTTTCCACCAGACAACACTGTTAGTGTCACTGTCATTTCGTTACACATTTCCTTAATAATATCCTTCATTTGTAGACTACTCCTCCCAATTCATCCCTCTCCCCAAGAAAGAAAACCTGTGGGTTGGAGGAAAGCCTGAGGGGTGCGCCTCTCAACAGTGACAGTGGTTCCTTCTGGGAGGAGGGATTCCAGGTGATCTTCAATTTCTTCTTCATGCATTTCTCTGTCTACAGAATTTTGTTTTGATTCTCTTTTTTTCCCCCCACAATGTACATGGCACATGTATTCCTTTTTAAAATGAGAAAAAATATAAAGTTACTTCAAGAAGTTCCAGGCCTTGTCTCCAAAGGTAGTTCATGATAGAGAACTAAGGATGATGAATCATTCATTCTCATTTGACCCTCAAGGACTAGGCAAGAAGTGGCCTGACGTAACAAGGGACCTGAACTGTGGAAGCAGGAAGGACGGTACTCATTCATCCCCATGCAAGGTGCTGTTTGTGAACAAAACAAAGTCCCAGCCAGCCCTTGGGGTGAGGATGTCCTACTGGGGCAGACAGACAATGAGCAAAGCAAACACATATGTAACCTGTCACATGGTGGTAGGTGCTATGAAAATTAAGTAACATAAGAGGGATAAGAGTGCTGGGGAGGGAAGTGCTGTTCTGGAAAGGGTCAGGGGGAAGGTTTGTCCAATGAGGTTCACTTCTGCAGAGGCCTGGGGAAGGGAAGCAGCTGAGGAAACAGCCAGGACAAAGGCTTGGAGGTTGTACTGGACTTGTCGAGTCCAAGGAGCAGCAAGGAGACTCGTGTGACTGGAACAGCACGAGTGAGAAGGAAAGTGGAAGGAGAGGAAGGTAGAAAGTTGCTGAGGCTAGATCTGGTGGGGCTTGCCAGTCAGACTTAGGACTCTGGGGCTCACTCGGGGTGGTATCGGAAGCTATAGGAGCCTTTTGAATGCAATGACATAATCAGACTTTCACTTTAAAGGCTCATTCCAGCTTGCTGTGTGAAGAAAAAAAAAAAGTATAGAGTCAAGAGTGGAAGCAGCAACCTAAGTGTCCATCGACAGATGAATGGATAAAGAAGATGTGGCACATATATACAATGGAATATTACTCAGCCATAAAAAGAAACGAACTTGAGTTATTTGTAGTGAGGTGGATGGACCCAGAGTCTGTCATACAGAGTGAAGTAAGTCAGAAAGAGGAAAACAAATACTGTATGCTAACACATATATATGGAATCTAAGAAAAAAAAATGTTCTGAAGAACCTAGGGGCAGGACAGGAATAAAGACACAGACGTAGAGAATGGACTTGAGGACACAGGGAGGGGGAAGGGGAAGCTGGGACAAAGGGAGAGAGTGGCATGGACATATATACACTACCAAATGTAAAACAGATGGCTAGTAGGAAGCAGCCACATAGCACAGGGAGATCAGCTCCATGCTTTGTGACCACCTAGAGGGGTGGGATAGAGAGGGTGGAAGGGAGGGAGATGCAAGAGATATGGGAACATATGTATATGTATAGCTGATTCACTTTGTTATACACCAGAAACTAACACACCATTGTAAAGCATTTATACTCCAATAAAGATGTGAAGAAAAAAAGAGTGGAAGCAGGAGTCCAGTAGGGAGTTCATTGCAATAGTGCAGGTGAGAGGTGGTAGTGGTGGCTTGGACCACAGGGGTAAGAAGTCTGGATATATTCTGGATTTAGCTTTTAAATGAGAGGCTACTGGCTTGGTTGATAGATTGAACGTGGGATGTGAGAGCAAGAAACGAGTCAAAAACAATTCTAAGTGTGTCCCGGTGAGCAACTAAGAGGATGGAGTTCCCCATCTGGGAAGAGTAGGTGGGAGCAGAACGTATAATCAAAAGATGTTAAAGCGTGTAAAATCTGAGTTGAATTAGTATTAAACAAACAGGTAGAGCTGATGATCAAGCAGGTGGATGTACAAGTTTGAGTTCAAGTGCAAGGTCCAGGCCAGACATATAATTAATTCTGAGAGCCCTAAACTAGGTAGTCTACTTATAATTCCTCACTTAATATTCCCAATTGACCTGTGGGGTGGGTGTGACTTTATTCCTGTTTTGTAAATGACAAATCTGAGACTCAGAGAGGGGAAGTCACTTGCCCAAAGTTTGTACTCATAGAACAGACTCACTCACATTCACATCTGGGTCAGTCTGATTGAGAACCCATGCATCAGGCCTTAAGAAATCCAGATTATAATAACCACATGGCCAGTGAATCCAGGAACATGGCAGCCTGTACCTTCCCCATTCAGTAAGCTGAGCCCGACCCCCTTACGAGATCTTCAATTGCTCTTGTTGCCTCAGCATCCAAGGGCCCAAAGTAACGTCTAGCTCTTACGCATGGGCTTCTGCCTTGGTTTCCTGATTTGTCCCAGATCCTCCAAGGGACCCGAAATCAGGCTCTAAACACAAGCCTACAGCACTGTAGCCCTAATGCCCCATCACTTCTCGTCAGTTCCCTGCGTGGGCAGGCACCCCAGGTATCTGCTATACACTTTGAAGTAACCATTACCTGGAGATCTCATGACCTTGACCTCAGATGGCTCCTCCCACTGTGGGACTTTGGTCAAATCATTTGGCCACTAAGCGTCTGTTTCCTCAACCACCAGAGGGTGGAAGTTAAAATGGAATCTTTTAGGAGTCTGTGAAACATGTCGAAAGGGCAAGTTTTTCTAAATACAGATATTCTATGGTGGAAAAGCCTTGCATCCTGTAATCCTGTTTTGCATCCTGGTTCTGAGGCTCACTGGCTAGGGAGTCATGAGCAATTTAATCCCTCCTTCCCTAAACGAGGGTGATAATATCAACCTTACGGGGTGTGAGGAACACAATCATCTGACACACGCGTGCTCTCTACATGCTAGTTTACTGAATACATACTTTAGAAAAGTCCAAGAACACACAGTGAGCCCAAGCTCCCCAACACCACCTCCTAGGGACTTCTCTTCCTCTGTAGCACACATAAAACATTCCAGCATGTTCCACCGAGCTATCTGATGATCTCTCTCACCTCCTGCCTTGGCCTATGCCACATCCCCCCAAACCTTACATCCTAACAGCTCACCTTTCCACTTGGCCCTAGTCTCATTTCTTCAACTCCTACTCCCAAGAAAACCCTGAGAGATGTATTTGGAGGGAAAGGGAAAGATGAAAAGAAAACCTCCTTGCCTGTCCTATCTGTCACCGGAAGCAGAAGCTTTCTATTAGCAGAATCTGACCAAAAGAAAATAACGATTATCACCACCAGTATTACTGTGGTAATGCCTCTTATATACCAGGCAGAACCACAAAGTAGTATAGAAAGGGGAGTGGCATGTGGATTAGACCACAAAGGGTTCTAATCTCGGCGGAATCACTTTACCAACTAGATGACCTCAGACAAGTCACTTGATTCTAAGCCATCCCCAACTACAAATATGATGTTATTACCTCTGATTTATAGATAATGACACTTGAATATCAGCTTCATTATTAATACTCATATGGCCTTGGACGCTTGGCTTTGAAGTTTCAGAGAACAGCTATGGAGGACCTATTATGTTCCAGGGCTGCCTCGGACCTGTGAATTTTCTCATTTTGAAGCAGCCCTGAGGTAGGAGTCACAATAGAGCTGTAAATCCAAGTGGCTCAGGAGGTGAAGTATCTACTTAGCTAGTAAATAACAAGCAGGGAGTTACCCTAAACCAAAGCTCATGATGCTTCCCTTGTCGTATCTTGATACTCAGAGCACTACAGGCTTTGAAGTCAGAAACCACTGGCTTTACATCTCATTCACTTGCTGAGAAGCCTTGGGTAAATTACTTAACCTCCCTGAGATTCCATTTATCTCATCTTTGCAATGAAGACACCGCTACCTGTCTCATGGGCCGTCATGAGGATCTGGAGAGCGTGCGAACAGTTTAGGCACAGTGCATTGCACAAAGAAGCTCCTCAGAACCTAGGGCTCCATTCTCACTGCTACTTCAGGGCCACTTCAAAATAAGAAGCAATCACACGTTCAAGGCAGCCCTGCGATACAGTAGGTCCTCCACAGCTGCCCTCTGAAACTTCAAAGCCAAGAGTCCAAGGCCATGTGGCTATGAATGACAAAGCTAACATTCAAACACAGCTCTTTTGTCCCAAGTCCAGGGATCCCCCAAAAGCCAACTCAGAGCAATATGACCGTCCTGAAACCCGAGAGCATCATGTTCTCACTGCCAGCCTGCTCCTTTTATCCCCTCTACTCTAGCTCAATTTTCAGCTACCTATACAGATTCACACACAGGAGGAAAATCACCAAGTCAGAAGAACCCCCTTTTGCCAGTTCACAAGGGATCTCCTAGTAAAAACGCTTCTATCTCCATTTCAAGGAACAGAAACAAAAAGCATCCTATTGACTTTGCGGCATAAAGCAATTAATTCTCCAAGCACAGTTCAGAGCACAAACAGTCCAGCAAGGTCCAACTAAACATAAACGGAAACCAGCACAGCAGCTCTGAAGTCATCAGGTCCCTAAGGAAATGGTGATGCTGCGAAGGCACCTATCAGTCAAAGCTGATGCTGGAGGAGCCATGCATGTCCATGCTGCAAAAGGAATAAAAAACTCAGATCCACAAAGTATAAACTCAGGTTCCTGCACCTCAGGCTCTACCTAGGAAACCACAGGCCCTTCTGAAGTATTTTGCAAGAAGCACCAACCCTCAGGCTTCCCTAAAAGATTCTTAGCCTTTTCTCTCTGAAAAATGACAAAATCTGCAGGAGAACAATGTTGACAGATGAAGACTGGCTTGGTCCTTTGTAGTTACTCCCTTGTTCCGCCTTTCCTCCTTCCTGCCCTGTGCCAGGATGAATCAGATGCACCCACATGGACCATAGTCTGGACTTGGCTCAGTGGCCAATAGAGCCAGTGTCAGCCAGGTAGTACCCTCCTTGCCTCCGATTCTGCCAAATCCAGTGACTTCTCCATCCTGCCTCCAGAGTTCTGCTCCTACACCACATGTGAATAAGCCACCACTGCTCTAATTCATCCCATGTTCCCGGGGACAAACAGACTAAAGTCCAAATGCCTTTGCCTACCATCTGCATCTCCCAGCACCCACACCAGACCCCACCCATGGCAAAGCAGCCATGTGGTTGGGGTGTGTTGGCTCCACCCCCAGCTCCAGGGGAGGGAATCAAATTGCAATTGGTTCAGAGAGGGGCATGTGACCTAAGCTGGTCCAACCCAAGTGAAGCCCAAGATTTTTCTTCAATGGCTAAGGGAGAAGTTTTCTCTAGCTCTTACGGGTCAGGCTGCTGACCTGAGGTCTAGAGCTGCAGAGCATTTTACTACCACGGGCGAACCAGCCTGAGCCTCTGATAATATTGGACAGCCTTAGACCGAACCAAAGCTGAGATCCATTCTCTAAAATTTTAGTTATGTGAACCTACCCCCCAAAATTCCCTCCATGGTTAAGCCTGATTGAGTTGGGAGTCCCCCTGCTAGGGATCATGCTAACTGAAACACCTACCATTTCAGGTTATTCAAAAACTTGCCTAAACATACCTTCCAGCCCCACGCTCACTCAGTCCTCCACCCATTGCTATAAAGGTCAATCTCCTGTTTATCGGAGGGAATTCCTCATTTTCTTTCTTTTCCTCATGCCATTTCCTTGGCCTATCATCCTTGGTCCTTCTTCCCCATCTGCTGATGTCACTGTTTATGAATTCCACCACCTCAGTGAAGCCTTCGTCACACTCCCTTCTCTGGCAAAAAATAAGCATCCCCTCCATGGAAACCCCCTTCTATCCTGGATCCAGGCCTCCCGCTACGATGTATACACTCATAATGTCCTTTACTAGAGAATGTCAACTATCACTTTTCTCTGTATCCCTAGCACTAAACACAATGCCCCAGGCAAAGGAAGCGTCCAGGAGCTATTTGCTGAGTTGAGTTCATGGAAGCCTGCACTGGACCAGATGGGTCTATGAGCAGTACTGACTTTCCAGAGGGCATTCCTCTCTCCATCCCACCCCCACCCCGCCCCAGGCCTCTGTGGAACCTCAGATGTGCATTTGAGAGATGGTGGCATGGAGTATACTGTAGATAAGGAATGGGGTAGGAGATCAGCAAATCAAACCTGTATTGCAAACCTCTTTTAAACACAGTAACCAAACTCAAGCAAGGCCAGTGGAGTCCCTCCATCTGCCCAGCAAGGGGTCTCTCTGAACCACTTCTACCAAATCCATCTCCAACCGCCGTGCAACTCTCCCTAGCACCGTTCCCCAGGCTCCAGTCCCAGCTGTGCCGTCAGCCATGTGTGTGTCCTCGGGCAGATCATCTGACTGCTGATGGCCCTCATCTATACATTGAAGAAGGCGAGCTAGCCATGCTCTAACATGCCACCCACTATCTAAGATGCTGGGATTCTATACAGGAGAATGGAATCTCTCTTTTCCAAACCCCTCATTTGGAGAAATCCCAGACTCTAACACTAATAAAGGGTTAGAGTTTTTCCCACCCTCCAAACCTGTCCCTTCCTTATTTCCAAGGTAAAGGAACACATTTCCCCCCAAGGAGACTAACACAGCACCTGCCTTATGTGCTGAGGAGAGAGGCTCAGCAATCTTTCCTTCCTTCTTAAGACATGAGACTTCAGATGCCAAGATTTGCCAACTGCCTCGTTACACCCAAAATCTAAATCTGGAAGCTCAACAGCACGAGTGGCTGTTGTGGAAAAGTGCTCATGATGTATCTTTAAGTGAAAATCGAGCTAGTGTGACAGCCTCCAAAATGTGATTTCAGTGCATGGCACAGAGCAGGCACTCAATTAGTACTTGTTAAATGAGTGAAGGAATGTCTTTAGAAACAGAATAGCACACCCTGGATTGTGGATGCTTAGATATTAAGCTGGAAAATAGAAATCAAAATTTCCCCATTGGTTATTTTTGGAGTTGGGGACTTACAGGTGAGTTTTTTTTTTCCAGTATTTTCTAAATGTTCTGTAATGAACAAGTAATATTTTGCAATAAGAAAATCATTAAGTCACTTTTATAAGGAGTTAATTGTTGTAAAAAAAAAAAAAGAAGAAGAAAAGAAAAGAAAAAAGAACCACACATATACAAAAAAAGAAAGAGTGACTGTCATCCAAACGCGCAACCCACACACAAGCCACCCTTCCTCCCTCCCACACATCTCACCCCTTCTCGGAAAGCTTCCCCGCCTTCCCTTTTGTGTCTTGATTCCAGGCATCTGGGGAGTCAAGCGATTGCCTTCAAGTGTTATCCTCATCAGAAGCAGAGCCCAATATTGAGGCAATCCCCATTACTCCAGGGCCAGGAGAAAAGCAGGCAAAAAGCTACTCTGCTCCCTTAGGGTGCTCCCCCAGCTTTGCCAGACCATCCCGTCAACCCTGGAGGCGATTCCAGGCAGGGCACGGAGAAGCCGCCGTCTCGTGGGGCACTTGTCTACATGGGCACATTCACTCACCTGCAGGTCAGGGAAAGGATGCTGAAGAAATGAACTCCCGTGTCCCGGCAAGCTTTTCAGGAAGTTAGTATTTTATCAATGACCCATTAACACATCTCCTTCCGCTTCTCACATATTCTTGCCTCTCTCTCGTGGCTCTAGACCAATTTTGTGACCTGAGTCCCTGTCCTTCTTCCCACCTCAACTCACATCGGCCCAGTGCAGATCAGCTCAAGGTGGGCCAGTGGGACCACAGGCCTCGAGGGCAGAGGCGACCTCAGGTGAACACGCAGGGAGGGTATTCGGGGAGGCACCAGACAGAAAAGGAAGGACGGAACTGCAGGTGACAAGCATCTAACTAATTAGCAACAAGTCAGAGGTCCTGGGCCATCAGACCTAGAAGAAGGCTGGCCTGGGGGCTCTTGCCAGATGAAAGGAAAATGGAGATGGCTCACAGCACAGAGGGGCAGCCATGCCCCAAAGAAGTCCTTTGTTCCTCCTTCCTCTGGGTTCTCCCCAGCCAGGACAAGCAGGCCTGAGGGCTCTGAAGTAATCCCCCTTGTCACCCACTGTTCATGATTAGCAAACCCAACAGGTGAGATGCAAGAAGCCCAGACAGGGCAAGATTCAGAGTGTCCACCGTCTGCGAACTTTACCTCTCAAAGCCTCAGTTTCCTTGCCTGCAAAAAAGGGAATAAGGATTCCTACTTTTCCTAGTTGTTGCAGAATTCAGTGAGATAATTTTAATAACGCATTTTACATACTGCTTAGCATCTAAGCGTTCCACACGTGGCCAGGATTATCAGCATTTTCTTAACTTCTCTGGTTTTGCTTCACCCCCACCTCATCCTTCAGCTCTCTCTCTGCACAAACATCAGTTTTTCCAACCCACCTCCCCACTCTGAGATGGGATGTTAGAGAGGGTAGGAGAGTCAGACAGACCTCAGTTTTAGGTCTAGCCTGGACACCTCTCCGCGGCTCAGTTTCCTCATCTGTAACAAGGGAACAATAATAACGTACCTCCCTCCCTCCAAGACTCACTGTGAGGATGTAGTCTAGTGAAACATGTGAAACCCTTACAGCAGGGTCTACATATAGTGAGAACTTTAGCTATCATTTTCCCCCTTGATCCCATCATTCTAAATTAGGTCTCCATAATTCTCAGAGCATTCGCCATAATTTATAATTACGTATTTCTTTGTGTTATATAATATTTGCCCCTCCACCCAAGTTTAAATTCCATGAGGGATAAACCAAGTATCTCTCTTGATTGTGGCTTGTGTATTCCCAGCACCTGGTACAGTGCCTGGATATAGTAGGTGTTTAATAAATATCTGTTGGATGAATAAATGAACAGAATATTAACGCTGGCATGGAAGATCACCAAGGTCCCTTCCAGCTCTGAGAGTCTCTGACTATTCTCTATTTTTTGACAGCTTTGGAAGAAAAGTTTAAAATGAGCCCCAGAGAAGCTGTTCACCAATCCCGGGGGAAGACTCGGGATGGTTGCCGCTGACAGACTCCCGAACACTCAAGTTGTGCAGAGATTTACTCTGATTTTTTTAAAACCTGAGAAGGAAGGCTGCCAAGTTTCCAGATTGGGATCATCTTCTCCTCCCTCAGGGCTGCCTGCACACAGGACATGAAACAAGGCTCTGTGGTGAGTAGCAGGGATCCAGGATAGGGGGGCAGGCCTTCTCGTGTTAGCAATGGACAGTCAGCCCTGAGCAAAGACGACCAAACCTCACGGATCAACAGGTGACCACAGCAGTCTCTGTCCTCACCTTTTCACCCCTCCAAAGAGAGAAGACTTCACATGTATGTGCATGAAACAAAGGGGGCTCTGGGGCTGGCCCTGGATATCATGACCTCACCCAGTCACAGAAAGTGCTTGCTTTTAATGCAGATTCCTGGGCCATCCTAGAACTTCCAAATCAGATCTGCAGTGGGGCCTAAGGATATGCATTTTGTAAAAGTTCCCCAGATGTCTTGATGCATACCAAAGTCTGAAAGCTGCTATTCTAATGAGAAGAAAATTGACCAATATAAGCATTGCCCCACTGGATACTGGGTCTGTGTAACCAATTAATTCTGCACTTCTAACTCTGGAAACAGAAACTAGCCTAGCCTGCGAACACCTGCTTTGCAGCAGAGGCTATTCTGAACCACCAGTTTATAAGTCTGATGGATCACCTGGGAAGCTTTAAATATACTGATCCTGGTGTCTTACCCCTAAAGATTGATTTGATTGGGATGAGTTGCAGCACAGGTTTGGGATTTTAACATGGTGATTCTAATATGCAGCAAAGTCTAAGAACTACTACTCTAACTTACCCTTCCCACCCAGCTCACTAATGCAGGCTCCAGACACCACAAGCAGCCAGAACAGCCTTCACCCAACCAGAGGCTCAGCCTGAGCTGTCATGGGCTGAGAAAGGAAGGGACAGTGAGGTTCACATTGCAAGACTCTGGGATTTCTGGGGCTCAGGATCTAGTCGGAGAATCCACCCTAAAGGCCCCAAGTTTTTACCTCCCAGAAGTTATAGGTGACTTGCTGAGCAGGCATCCGTGTCCTCAGTGTGGATGAGACAACAGAACACGACTGTAAAGAGGTCCCAAAGTCCTGTTCACCAAAGTTTTATTCCAGCTCCGCCGTTTACCAACTCTGCAACCTCAGCAGGTTAGTTAACCTCTTCAAGCCCCACTTTCCTCATCTTTAAAATGGGAATAACATTACTTAACACTTACTCACTGCATCCTCACAACTGTATATGCAAAGCACTTAACACAGGTGTTGGCACGTAGCAAAAGCTCAATCCATCTCAGCCAGTGATAAAATAACAAATCATTCTCTGTTGCTTCATCCTTTTCTTTCTTGCCTTTAGAGGGGCGTGGACCCTTGGCGGCTATTCTGCTGACCTCAGATACTTCCTACTCTTCTAGGGCCCCCTTTTCTTGCCAAGCTTGCCCAGCTCTTTGCTCTTGAGTTTGCTACTTCTCTGAGCCTCAGTTTCCTCATCTCCAAAGTGGGGTATAGAAGAAGTACTACCCCTGTGTTTATTTTAAAAACCAATGAGCTAACCTATGTAGGGTGCCAAGCAAAAGGCCTGGCACAGGGTCACTCAAAAAACAAACAAACAAACAAACAAAAAAACCAAAGATGCTGGAGAAGGTGAAGAATGACTCTTTCTCTCCCCTTGAATTGAGGTTCAGCAAAGAGCCATCTCCATCTGCTCTGGCAGCCAAAGGGTAGAGAAGACGCCTCCTGAAGGCTCATGGGGAGCTGAAAATTCCAAATTTCGAGCCAGGGGACGAGGCAGCCTTGCCTCCCCTCCACCCGTCCCGGGGTGACGCTGAAGAGCGCTGACTCCAGCTTGGGCCCCTCTCACCAGCTCCCCACCCTCCTCACACCCCATTAGCTCTGGCAATCCAATTCCCTTTCTTCTACCTGGAAATCGATGTTTAATTAACACATTATTGAAAAAATAAACACAGTCTTCAATGGGACTGCAATGAAGCTAATGCAGCTCAGCTTGGGGGCCACAGACCATCCCCTCAGTGAGAAAAATGCTCTTCTCATGTTCTCTGCTTCTCAAGCAAGAAAAAATTCCCCTTTCTCCCTGGAGTCCTCCAGCAGGGGAATCCCAGCTCCTCCCACTGTGTATCCTCCCTCCAGTCTCTAGGCGGGGAGATCACCCACCCCTTCTCACCCCTGACCCTATGACATAGACACAGGGGGAAGGAAGAGGGATTAGGTGTCAGTGCATCTATCGCTGCTCCATGGGGGAGAGAGGTACCTGCAAGGCGTGGGTGGGCCCATCTCCCCATTCCCTCCAGACCAGAATGAGCACTCATCCAGTGAGAGGTCAGCAGCTGTCTTCCCCTGGCTGGAGGAGGGAAGGAGGCCCAGGGGTGGCTCAGCAAGATGATGAGCCCCAGACGCCCTCCGCAGCCCTCACACTCAGGAGCTGATCTGAAGACCTCCTCCTGGGGAGTCTCCTCCTCTGGCTCCCACCCCCTCTTCTCCAGGGTTCAGCACAGCGGGCAGTGCAAGGACTCAGAAACAGCATGAATTCTGGAGTCAGACCCAAGCTTGGGTCCAAAGTCTGCTACTTCTCACTGTGTGATCCTAGACAAGTTAGTTAACCCTTCTGACCAACGGTTTCCTCATCAGACAAATGAGGACACTGCCCATTACAGGAAATACACCAGAACACCATGCTCTGCTAAGAGCAGGTGCTAGGTGGCTGTCCATTCGCCAGCATCTCCACTGAGGGCCACCCCCTGTTGCAACAGCCAAGGGGAGTGTGGGCCCATCAGGGATCGGGGCCACAGAGCAAAGCAGAGGCGGGTGGCAGGTTCTCTGCCTTCTGCCCACCCACCACCATCCCAAACGACCTAAGCTCCCTCCCCCGACAAGGTGCCTGAAGTCGCAAGAAGGTAACTGAGTCACCGTGGGAACCAGAGTCTCTAAAGTACCATCAGAAAGACCAGCAGCAGCACCACTGCTGGGCCAGCGGCTTCCTCTCCCTAAGCCTAACGGGCCACTGACTGGCAGCAGCATCTTCCGCAGGTCCCAGGGTTGTGAGCAGCCAGCCCAGCAAGCGGGTTGGCTCTCAGAGTCAAGTTCCCAGACGTGGGGACCAGAGGACAGGCCCACGGAGGTGCTGCGACACAGTGTGGCTATCAGAGCGTTGGAGCCAGGCCACTGGGTTTGAACATGACCTCGTCACTTCCTACCTGCGTGACCTTGCACATGTTATTCAACTTCTGTAGGGCTCAGTTTCTTTATCTGTCATACTGAGATGTTAACAGTACCCACCTCGTAGGGTGGTAGGAAGGTTAAGTGGGACAATGCGTGTCAAGTGCTTAGCATAGTATCTGACACACAGGACTCAAATGTTGGCTAGAAGAAGTAGTTGTAGTAAGGTAGTTAGGTTAGTAGTCGTCATGTTGGTAGTTGTAGTAAGGTAGTTAGGTTATTAGTCGTCATGTTGGTAGCAGGAGTAGTCAGAAGATTAAGGTCTTAATCCTTTAGAAATAGGGGACAAATGGAAGCATCTCTGGGGGAAGTCTCTTCTCCTAACCATCTTCTTGGCCTAAAATTTGATTTCCCTATCTGACACGCCTTTCCTCTCTCTGTCCCATGAACAGAAAGTGGGTAATGTCACCTCAAAGAAGGATGACCATATGTTTTATCATCCAAACCAGGACATTTCTGAGAGCTAATAATTACACTAGGACAAAGGCCTAAATGGGCCTGTCTCTACAAACCAGGGCATCTGGTCACCCCACCTCAAAGTCACACAGAAAAGGCTTCTCACGCTGTCTCAAGGTCCTGGAAGAAGGTAAGGCTTCCCTGCTTCTCAGAACCCACTTTACTCTGGTCCCCCACTTCCCCTACCTTCCTGGCCCCAGCATAACATACACCCACACATGCACACATGCATGCACGCACGCACGCACGCTAGGATGTCTATCCCCTCCCTGAGTCGAGGTCAAGGCCAACCCTAGGGCTGGAGCAGAGGGACTAGTAAGGACCCTTCCACATAGTCCATGAATTCAAGCTCTCCAGCCAGCCTCTGGAAACGGAAATGAAACACACTGAGGCTAGTGTCTGGCTCCACGCCTTGCTTTCTTGAGAAGCAAGGGCTAAGCCAGTCTGGGAGAAGCACACAAGCTCCCAGGTCATCAGGATCCAGACACCAGCTGCTTGGACCTCTGAATGGAGCTACTGCTGTATCTGAGAGTAACCATGATGGGCAGGGCTACATGGGACTAAGAACCTGGAGCACTCCACTGGGGTCTCTTCCTCCAGCACACTCAGGGGATGACCTTGACCAGCACCCAGTGATTCTGATGACCCTGGAGAATAGCCCCCAGTCTCCTTCCAGCTCGGCAGGAAGAGTCTGCCCTCATTAAAGGCACATCTACTCCCTCCCACCTCACCAAGACCCCACTCCCCCACCGACCAAGGAAGAAGGAAAGCTAAGAGGGCACCTCCGGCAGCCTCCAGTACAATCCCATTTGAGAGAGGGCCCACGTCCCACAGGCAGCAAGATGGTATAGAAAGAACACTGCCCGGATAGCCAGAAAACCTGGATTCCAGCTTTGTCTCTGCATCAAACTTGGCATATGACTTTGGACCAGCCATTTAATCTCTCTTCGCCTCAGTTTTCTCATCTGTATTTGAGAGCACTGAATGAGATAATGGCTCATCTCCCTTTTACCTCTAACAGGGTAACATAAGGGTCACGGACTTGGGCTCTGGAATAAAAAAGATCTGAGCTCAAACCCCTGATCTGCCATCTTACTATCTTATTTTATCTAAGTCTCAGTCTCCTCTTCTGTCAAAGGCAGGGAATAATAGCAGAGTCATCCCTCGGTAGCCATGGGGTATTGGTTCTAGGATCCCTCGCGGATTCAAAAATCTTCGGGTGCTCAAGTTTCTTATATAAAATGATGTGGCACAGTTGGCCCTCCATATCCGAGGATGCAGAACCCACGGATACAGAGGGCCAGCTGTATACTACACTGAGTTGTCTGGAAAATTAAAAGAGATACTGAATGTAAAAGAAAAAAAAGAAAGAAACTTGGTACAGAACTTGGTATATATTAAGTACCTCAGAAACGGTAGCTATGTCACTACCGTTACTATTACTTGATGATGATGATTAACTAGTATTAGTGGGACCATGAAGGAGGCAGAGTCAGTCTGAGCCAGGCATGGAGGAGACCTTTCTATTGAACTCGAAAGTCACACTTTGCAATTCCTCTAGCAGATCTGGACTTGCAGGCAGGGACAGGCAGAGGCAAAGTTCAGCGTTCGCAGAAGACAGGCTCCAAGGTTAGAGCCGACACCAAATCCAACACCAAATCCATATGGTTCTTTCTTCCAATCAACAGATATTTGTTGAGCACCTACTACATGCCAGCAAATGTCCTAGGCACTGAGAACACTGCAATGAACAAAAACAGGCAAAGACCCTGACCTCACGGAACCTGAATTCCAGAGGGAGAGACAGACAAGATTACCTTAACACTTCGGTATGTAATGCAGTGTTAGGTAGTGAGCAGCTGATTGGAATGAAAGGCAGAGACGTGGGCTGAAGGTAGCGGGGGGTCAGGGTGAGGGGCGCTATTTTAGAAGGCCACTCAGCAGAGGCCTCACTTGAGCACAGACCTGCAGAGCCCTGCACGAGCCCAGTACTGCCACCTGTGGCTGGCCCAGTCACGCCTCATCATCTGCAGAGCAGCCAGGGCTGGCCCTCAAGGGTCAGAGCTGCGGAGAGGCTGGTGGTTCCTCCCCCAGCAGGTACGTGCTTGAGGGAAGCAGGGCCTGGTGGCAGCAGGAACCAAGGCCTGCACATTTCTAGGGGGCGAGCTTTGGAACGGACGTTTCTACTTTTCCAAGTCTCCCATCCACACACGAGGGTCACATAAGGAGAACACAGCAGGGGGATCCCAAGAGCCTTCTCCTCTCGGCATTTGGCACAATGATTCGCCCCTGGGGCATCCTACCCCCCATTTGTCCCCTTTCTCTGGCAATGACGTAACCCTTTCTCCCTGATCCCTCAAGGTCAGCCCCAGGAAGGGAGAGGGACATAAGCTACGTACAACAACCAGCATTTTGCCCCAAGGATTTTTTTTTCTCTTAGGAAAAATGTTTTCCAATTTCACATGTAATTGCTCATAAAGAGGGACACACCTTTAACCAAAAGAGAAGGGAAAATGGCGTCCGATAGTTACGACGGCTGGTGCCCAGGAGGGCACAGGGGCTCAGCTGCTATCCCGGCCGAGGGCGAGCGCAGCTCCTCAGGGGCTGCAGAGCCTCCCACAAGGCCGGGCCACCCTCCCACGCGGGTGGCTGAGGCCGGGGCGAGCAGGGCCGTCCTCCCCCGCTCTGCCCAGGGCTCCCGAGGTGGCCAGGGAAGCCCTCAGTCTGGCCCACCTCATCCCTTCTCCCCTTTCCGTCCGCAGCCGCCCGCTCGTCCTCCATGAGCACAGCCACCCACGGGCCTGCTCTGGCGAGCGCGGCTCTCCCACGAGGCTTGCCGCCGGAGACAGGCGCCTTCTCCCCCCACCGTCTTCTCAGCTACCCTGAAAACTCCGTCGCCTTCTCACCCCCACCAAAGACCGCCGCTCTTTGCCTTCCTCCCCCACAAGAGAGGGAAGGGGAGCCTCCTTTCCCTGTCGCCCCCACACCTCCCCAGAGCCGTGCGCGCGTCCGTGCCCACCAAGCACACTCACGCAGCACGAACAGGCAGGCACCCCCTGCTTGAACCGCACGCACCATGTGGACAATCCGTGTTGTCCGACTGGGAGCACACCGGCGTTTGACAAAACACAAACACCCCTCCAGCCCTCACCCAAAAGGCAACACAAAGGCCACCAAGAATTTTAAGACCAGACATCAGACGGAGAGCGAGGGCTGGGTAGGACAAAGACATCACTCCAGACTCCCGACGAGCCACGACAACTCTGGGAGATTCTGCAGTGCCCTCTGGCTTGACACAGCCCACTGAGCAGAGCTGGGTGTTGGTGTGTGTGAGAGCATACATATGTGTGTGTGGAGAGGGGGCATCTGTCTCTCTATTGTCCAGGCATCACATCTCCCCAGAGGTAACCCAGTCCAGACGCTTTCCCCGTGGAACCTTCCTCTGATGTGCCGCAAACATATATTACACGGATGGTTAAATTGCATCATTATCACCGGGTGCTTATTTGGCCAAAAAAAAAAAAAAAAATCATTAATGTCACCTACCCCCATTCCAACCCCCTTCTTATGAGGTCCCCTCCCCCAAAGACTCCAACATGCTAATCCCATGAACTGCGACACACCACAGCTTTTGGTAAAGAATAATGGCGAGGAGAAAGAAGAGAGCGGTGTGGGGAGAAGACGTGGGTATCGTTACTGCATTTCCCGTATGAAGACGGGTGGAGAGGAGCCATGGTGGAGGTAGGGGTGGGGACAGCCGTAAAGGGGAACGAAACCAAACGAAATCAAGCCCTTGATCGCCTGTGTCTGTGTGAGAGAGTGTGTGTGCAAGAGCGTGTGCAAAGTGCGTGCGTGTGTAGATGTGCCGACTTAGCCCTCCTATCAGAAGGCTGCATCCGTGTGGCATGTAGGAAAGGCCATCGCACCACTGTTGTGTTGAAAAAAAAAAAAAAAAAAAAAGAGCCGCAGAGCCATCAGAATCAGAATTTTCTCATCCAGACAGAAAGGACTAAAGGAAAGGGGGAGGGGGTATATGGGGGTAGGGGAGAGCGGTGTGTGTGCCAATGGAAGCAAGAGAACAGCAGAATTAGGGGAGGATAGAGGGGGAAATTGGTGGTAGGGCGGAAAAAACTGCACACACACAGAGACACAAACACACACAATACCCAAACGCCAACCCCACCGCTCCACTGTGCATCCAAGACTGACAACCCGTCGTCCCCCATCTCTCTGCTGCCTCTCTGTGCCCCCAAAGCTGGTGCCGATGGATTTCTGTATCTCAGTTTTGCAGCAGTGGGCTAATTACAACCAAGCCCCCTCACCAAATTAACCCCTCCCCTCCTTCTCCTTCTTTCTCTAAAAGGCCAATTGAAGAATAATGTGTTTTTAGAGATAATGGATTTTTTTTTCCCAAGGAACGAGAGAAAGGGGGATGCAGGACAGAAATTCTGCAAGCCGGTGACTTCCGACCTCACCTCCGTCTCTCCTCATGTCCCCATTTGCTGTAGCATCTCATCTACCATTTTCCAACCATCCCCTTACCCCCCACCACCCAAAAGAAAAGACCTTCCTACCATGCACATCGACAAATACATCAACCGCCACCCAATCTCAGTAGCCGATCTCAAAACCCCAAGCATCAAACCACCTCGATACATCCCTTCCCTTATATAAGCAGCAAATCATCAACACGTTCAGTAGAAACGCAGCATTAAAATCAACAAAAAAGGAGGCCAGACCTCCATCAGACCCCTAATAATTAATAATAGGGAGCTACCAGAGCAGCAAAGATGCAGTTGTCTCTCAAAATCTAGAATCCCTTTGATTTCTGGCCCCCGCATCTTAAGAAGCAATTTTTTTAAATTATTATTTCACTAGAAAGGACTGGAAAGCTCCAGAAAAGGCCATTCGCACAGTCCGATTGTTTTTAAAAAATTAACCCAGCCCTGTTGCTCACTTTAATAGCGAACTTCCAGCGTCCAGCCTTTTTCCCCTCTTCCAGAAGGAAGACTGGCTCGCCAGATGAACCCCAGGCTGCAGAAAATGGGCCAAGAGCCCTTACTCTCCACTCCCCAACCAAAAAAAAAAAAAAAAAAAATTCAAACAATAGGAATGTCTCTGCACAACCAGCACCCGTCTGAAATATCGTTCGCCCCAATATGACTGAGGCAGATTAAGCCAGGTTAAAAAAAAAAAAAAATACCAGCCTTGCTGTGTCTCTCTCTTCCCTCCATCCTTCAGCCACGTACCCAGTAGCCCTTAGGTAAACTTGCCCATCATAACTAGCGGGACCATTTTAACTTGAAAGGCGATGCAGAAGCAAGCCCTTGAATGATGATGGGAGGCTCTACCCAGAATGGCAAATTCATAAAGGCTAGTTCTTCGGGCTCCCCAAACATAACCTCCAGGTGCCCCCAGATAGACTATCCCAGGTACTAAGTCACCCAGCGCACTGGGAGTTCAAATTTCCATTGGAACCTTCATCACAAAGGCAAACGGTCATCTGACCCCCCGAAACTACACGGTCCTCCAGGTGTGACAAGGAGCATCTCTCTCCCTCCAGGGCCATCCACAGGACCCAGAGCAGAGGAGGAATTAAGAATGTTGGGGTGGATTGTGGAGGTAAAAGAAAACTATCTCCCCAAGCGGGAATGACCGGAGGAAGCGGGGAAATGACAGCTCCCCTTTTCCCAGCTCTCCTATCTTGTCCGACTCTGTCTAGCTCCATCCTAGCCTAGCTCTGGATGATCTCTGACCTTTGTATTCAAACAAAACATTTTTAATAATGATCAGGGAAGAGAAATCCTACTTTACCTAAACCCCAATAATGGTTATCAAAAATAAAATTTTCTCACAGCATGATGATATTTCTACATCCAAATCCAAAGAAGAATGCATTTAATGGAAGAAGGGAGAAATTTATTTCTTTTAACAAGTAATCACAGGGTAAGTCACCTGCAAAGCAGCCGAGCCCATAGGTTGGTATGACGTCACTGGCCTAGGAAGGGATGGGGGGGCGACAGATATTTTTCCCTTGTCATCAAGATGATGTTTCTAAAGCAGTTAAGTTTTGTGGTTAAAAAAAGAGAGAGGGAAAGAGCTGAAACTCTGGGTACAACACAATGCCTAGAAAAAAATACATCGAACCAGCCTTTAAGGTCACTGAGAGCTTACAAAACCCACAGTGCTTACACAGAGGGGAAGTTTTCAGGCAAGCCTGCTACTAAATCATTAATATAAACAAATGGAAGGCAGAGAAGGAAGATTCCCTTCTAGCAGATCCAAACAGGAGTGCTCGCACACACGCCACACACTCCCTTTTCACCTTCTCTGAGTATGCCCACCTCCACAGCAAGATAGCAGGACTCCAGCCTGAATCTTCAGACTCAAGATCCACCTCCTCACACATCTTCCAAAAAAAGAAAAAAAACACACTCACACACACACACACATACACACCCTTCAATTCCTCAACAGCTAGGGAAATCCCTATCTCAGTTCAATTTTCTCTTCTTGTGATCCTCAGAGCTTCCCTTCTTCTCTTTCTCATTTGAACTAGCCCCTTCCCCAGAAAAAAAAAAAAAAAAAAAAATGAAGGAAAAGTGATCACAAAATGCAAAAAAAGTATCTGCCCAAAATGAAGTGACAGGTACACGTCACTGCAGACTAACAATCCAAGCAAATAAGAGAAAGACTTTAAAAAAGATTAAAAATCTAAAACATTCTCTGACTTTTTCAACATCTGGAGCAAAAGGACCCAACTTCCAGGAGAAACTGAAGGAAAAGAAAGGCAGTTGGAAAGCCCTTCCCATGGTCAGCCAAGGCTCTCCGATCCAGCCTTCAAAGAAAAAAAAAAAATCTAGGTTGGTCGCTCCCAGCTGAAAACTTCTACCCTCTCAGGAGCGACCTCTTCCCAGAACCAACAAGAAGCCCGAGTTGTTTCACATGCCGCCTGCCTTCCTTTCCCCCCACATCTTACCTTTCCAGTCGAGCAGAAGATTTGGGGTCTGTTTGTTTGTTTGATGTTTAATCAACTGAGTTTGCTGGGTATGTTTCCTCTTTGGGGAGGTTCAGATCCCGGAATCTTTCGGTCTCCTTTTCTTTTTCTTTCTCTCTGGGAGGGAGTGGCGGGGAAGAAGGGAGGAGGTGTTGGAGGTGCGAAAAGCAGGTCCTTGGTGGCTCGAGATGCTGGCGGCTTCGAGAGGGGAGGACACACTCCCTCTCGCTCTCAGTGAGTTGCATGCGAGAGGAGATGTGTAGGGCTGCGCTCTAAGCCTGAGACTGCCGGAGGAGCCCAGGAATTTCACGCACTCCAGAGCCGGCCCCTCCCTCTCCCACACAGACCCCGGCATTTAAAGAGACAGCCAGGCTGCCTGGCTCAGGGCTTCACCTCCTCCCTGACTGTTTTTCAAACAGCTGAGAAGATATCAACTGGGAGGGGCACTGTGCAGCCCCCTGCGACTAAGAGGCAGTGTCAGGAGCTCATTTCTCCCTTCATCCCAGCCTAGGAAGGGTCTTCGCTGGATCTGGAGCAGGAATTAAAGACAAAATCCTCATTTACAGCTTCAGTAGACTAAGCCACTTCCTCACTGGGGAAGATGCATGTGTCTCACTGCAGAATGAGGGAGTAGAGAGGACCCTGACCTACCAGTGTGCCTCAGTTTCCCTGAGCAGTCACTCCTCCTTACAAAATTAGGGCAAGCCCTGTGCATCTGGTGGAGGCTGTAACTAGGACACAAAGCCATTCCTCTGCAAGCCCTCTGAATGCCTGCTTAAGACAAGACATAGTGCGGGGGACTGGGGACACACACGAAGGTGACAAATGGGGCTTCCCCTCCAAGGGCTCCTGGCAGGGAAGGCAGACAGAGGCACAGCCCACCCTATCTTTGGGGGCTGAGAGCTAAAGGAGACAGAGGCAGGAATCAGGCTCTGTGTTGGATCAGGCGGATGGTTCCCTTCTGTGGCTCGCACCCTGAGCTCAGGGCATTGCCACTGCACACCCAAACCCTTCAAAGTCCATCACCAGTTTTGCCAAAGTAGTCCACGTTTGTGAAAACATTTCCCCAGTCAAGCCTAAACAAGGGATGGCTGTCAGTGGCACCAAACACAAGGTTCTGTTCATCATCGGGCCCTGGTGCCTCACAGTGGGCTAACCAGCCCTGCCCCTTTCTTCTCCTGCCTCCCCTTTCTGAGGGCTGCATGGCACATGGTCCTTCCTCTGGCCAGCGCCAACGGCGGGAAAAGCCGCTAACAGCTGTTGAACACTCACCACGTGCCAGCACATGGGTCAGGTCATTCAGTCCAGTGAGCTTGCTGCCTGTTGACCACTGAGGTCCATTTTACAGTTGAGGAAATCAAAGCTTTATGGAGGGTCCCCTAAGGTCACACAGCAGGAAATAACCAAAATGAAGTTGAACTCATGTGTATCCAACTCCAGAGCCTGCCTGCTCAGCCTCACGTTATATTGCCTCCTTTTCAGGGAGGGTAGTAGTCCTTATATTTCTGCCCTTTACTGGACATTCTTCCAACCATCCTAGAAACTTGAGGGCATGTGTACTCAGCCTTATTCTCACAGAAAACCAAACAAGTAGGTCAACTTTCCTGCCCCAAGGAGTCTTCTATGCTTTGGTGGAAGACAGAAATGTGTTCCTACAAAGCAAGGGAAAAGTAACAGTCATGAAAGCAACGTAAAGGAAGCTCTATGGGATTGTCAAGAAGCAGATGATAACATTTTTTTTTGAGATTTGGGGGTATAAAGGCAAGCTTGGTAGACTAAAGTGGCATTTGGGCTGGGCTTAAATGGACACATGCAATTCCAGCATTACCAGTCTACATTTCCGTCTGTTTTACCTTTCAGATAATAATCTCACTTCCTTATATTTCTTTGGGTCCCCAGTCTTCAATACCTCAATGGTACCCAGCACATAATCGATTAATTTCATGTATGACACCTCACCTTTCACCAGTTTACGCTAGACCTGAAATGCCGTGTCTCCTGATCTATATCTTCCTTACCTGGCCTTCCTTGAAGTCCATGTACCTTATTTGTTTTCAGAATGTGGAAGGGAATTTCAGAGGACACAGTGCATGGGATTGGTCAAGCTGTCTAGAGCTCCTGTGGGAAGAACAATGTAAAGGATCACCATGATCCAGCAGGACACTGGAACTAGCCAGGGCAGCTATAGACTCACCTTTGGGAACAGCAGGAAGAGACCTAAGGGGCCGCCCGGGGAATATGAGGGTATAAGCCCAAAGGGAGAGTCTGAGGACTCACTGCCCTGCAGATGTCACCTCCCATGGGACTCCTCCAGCAAACACCAGCTGTGGAAGGACATTCCCTCAAGAAGTCCACTGCACGTCTACAGGACGACCTAGGGTTAAAACACGTACCTGGATTCCAATCCCAACTTGACCACCTAAATTTCGTGTGATGTGAATAATTTTTTTCCCTCTCCAAGTCTCAGTGTCTTCACCTACAAAACGGAGATGATGCCTATACTTACTTCATAGGATTGTTTCGAGAATTAAATGATAAAATACATGCAGAACACCTGCCCCACCGAAATGTTTTAACAAATGTCCACTACCTTGGCCCAAGGGTCTGCCTCTGCCCCTGCACGGGGTTATTAACTTTGGACTGCCCCTATAGTTAGCATTCCTTTATTTCATCATTTAATTTTTAATATTTTAGCTTACTCTGACATCTGAGGTACTATCATTTACTTGTTTTTAGCCCTTTTGCTTTTTACCTACTTCACCTTGTATACTTTGAGTATACTTGTCATTATCACTTTATTCCATTTAGTAGTTTCGTGGGCTTCTCAAGTGTTATTTACCTTTCAATTACTCTGGTGTATCCTTTTAGTCTGCCTTTTACTCTGAAATCTTTGGGCTCATTTTATCCCATTCCTCTACAGCATTTTAGCTAACTACCACTCCGCTCATTCTCAGTGATCCAGCATTCCCTCAGAGAGTTCTGGATTTATGAGGCTGGATACGCACAAAAGAGCAGAGATGGACAACAATGAAGGCAATAAGACATGTAATGCAACCATAAGCATGAAGCAATATCAGGTGTCTGCCCAAATGATGGCGCCACACCAGCAATGGTACTGATTTTTTTACAGAAAGACTCAACGGAAGCAACTGAAGGCTTCAGAGACCCTGGCCTTTCACTGCTCTCACCTCTGTCCTGAGCGGCGAGGACCACAGTCAGAGGCCATTAGGTTAAAGGTGCCCTGGTGGACCTACCTTCTTCACTTGACTCTGAGGCTGCTGCCTTCACTCAGGTCAGGAGGAAAACAAAATGGGACAGGGACTCTTCCAATTTTTCTCAAATGTGCCAGACCAGTGCTTTCAGAATGGAACAAGGAACAATTTTATTACCAATCAAAAGAATAAGTTGTCCATGACGTTATGGGGAAAAAAGTCAAGTTGATATAATGATGAGAATGACAGTAATTATAAGAAACACCACCACCAGTCTGGGCCTCCACTTGGTAGCATCCTAGTTAAGATCCCAAGGCTCTGCAAAGAGCACATCTAAGTTCAAATCCCAGCTGCACCATTTGCTGGATCTAAGTTCAAATCCCAGCTGCACCATTTGCTGGCCATGACACCTTGGCCAAGTTATTAACATTTCAACTCTCAGCTTTCTCATCTGTGAAGTGGGAATGATAATGATACCATCCTCAAACGTTTCCTGAGACAATTATATCAAAAGCACCTGTAATAGTAAATGGCACTTGGAAGGTCCACAATGGAGTATCAGTTATCATTATCAGAGTGAGATTTAAACTATTTAATATCTGAGGTGGCATGGCAGCAGCCAATCAGACTGGAGGCTGGCCGTAAGCAAATGGTTTGATCCTAACAGGACATACCAGCTATCAGCCCTGATCGTTAGCATTATTTTCACCTGCCTGGTACTAAGGTAAGCACTTGGCATGCGTTATCTCGTTTAATCTTCACAGCAAGTTGGCTTTATGTTATTTATCGAAATATATGCAATTGCATATTTATAAATAAGACTATGCCTATAAAATCAGGGTTATAGATAAAAGACTTAACATATACCCTTCTGTTGCCCTAATGACTCTTGGTATGTGAATTTCAGGTTGCTTTGGGAGTCTTTTGCCTTCATTACACAGGTTCTTTCTTTTACTTACTGATTCTCTCAATAATCTTTGGGAAACAATGATAGTGGTCAATGGCCTCAGTTTCTTCATCCATTAAATAGGTATACGTACCGTCCTCTCTTTCTGAGTTCCCACTGCTCTACCCTAACACACCCTAGGAATATCAAAGGCCTGTCAAGCCAAGACCAAGTCACAAAAATTGCGCATTAGACGGTTCTGCTAATCCCCAGCCAGCACTGCAGTTGAGTCAAGGTCTCAGATCCCCGCTTGCCTTGCTCCTGAGCAGATTTCGAATTCAGCCTCAAATGCTATTGGCTCAAAGCGGTTCATCCAACGCCACTTTCGAATATCCCTTACCCTGTTCTCTCCTCTCCTCCCACAAGAGCTGGGCTGCATTGCTGCCTCCTGGAGTTTGACATTCCGTCACCCACGTGACGGTGTTTCCAGTGGTATTAATAAGTGACTGCTTATTAATTAGTATTATTAGACATGCACTGTGCAGTGTAGACAGTAATACAGAGGGGCCTGGTATCTCCAAGGAGAGAACTTATACAGAAAGAGTTAAACCTGCAGTCCAGCAAGAGGACACGGCCAGCAGTGAGTCAGGGGGAGTCAAGAGCAACACTCCCCAAATTCTGCAAGCGGCACCTAATCCAGAGAACTTTTCGTCACAGGATGGAAGGAGAACACGTGGATGTGGGATTTACAGGCGTGTGAGGACATAAGCCCAAAGGCGAGCCTAAGCCTTCAGGCCTTGAGGGGGTTAGTTCCCAGGGAATGTTTCTAACTCCAGGCATCCCTTCCACCAGGGTATCAGCACCCCCTACCCACCCACCCCCAAAGAGGCTGCAGGAAAGGCTAGCTCCCAGGAAGGCAAAAAGTCTTTAACTTCCAACTCCAGTGGGGAACCCTCTACCCTCATTTTCTTTCCCTGCTTCCTCCATGGAAATAAAATATTCTCAGGCGCCTGCAGCAGCAGAAGCCTCTCAGCCACCTCCCTGAATTCAGCAGCCATTGTCAGCTGAGAGGAACCAGCCTTTGGGACAGGACTGCCGATTCCAGCCTCGGGGAGATCCTGGCTAGGACGTGGAATGGCATCCCTGCGCTGCATCCTTCTTCCCCTGAGCACCCAGGAGCAAGCAACTTGACTAGACTGATGATGCAAGAATATCTCACCAGAAACTTTACAAGAAAAATGCTAGAAGGAAACTATTTCCTCCCACGCTGATAATTTTCAGAGCAATTCTAGAATTTCCTGCTTGGGGATCACATTTTAATACGGTCCAGATATATTTGGAGTGTTTAATGGGTTTGAATGTTTGAGTGGCAGGGAGTTACCTATTAATGCTTGATGGTTGCTTTAAAAAAAATCATCATTTGCTCCATTTATGACAGAAGTTCTTGTCTGTTTTAAACTTCATTCCTCCCACCAGCTAGGTAAGAGCGGACAGCTGGCACAGGCCATTTTCAGATCGAGTGCCGAGAGGGCAGGACTTGCATCTCCGCATAGTGTAGTGGCAAAGGGCGTGAACTCCAGCTCCAGACCGCACAGGCTGGAATCCAGCTCTACAGCCCACAGGCCACAGGACCTTGGGCGAGTTGCTTGACCATTCTGCACCTCAGTTTCCCCTTCTATGTAATGGGGATCACAATAGTTCCTACCTCAATAGAGTTGTTAGGAGGATTAAGTGAGCTAATATTTTTAAAGTATTCAAACAGTGGTATTCACAGTGTAGAGGCTATGTGTGTTACTTAAATAAAAAATAAAACAACTTCCCATGGGCACTACTTCCCAGGAGGCCCTTAATAAAAGCTTCCTAACAATGGCCATGGTGATGTGCTGGTTCTAGAAAATCTCAGGATCATGGGCAGGAAAGATATCCATTCTGCTATCATTCCTGGAGGTTCAATCAGCCCCAGTTCTGGTGCCATTTGCCCTGTGTCCCTCCCCAGCCCTTGCTTCCCATCGTCTCTCCCTCTCCCTCTGCTGGACGGCCCTCATATCATCCCTGCCCCTTCACACTGTAAAGCCAGCTCAGCCCGGGTGCAGGCAGGAAAGGCAGCACCAACAGTGATGATCTTGTGGAGACTGAAGCGCGCCCCATCTCCATTCCCATCCCCAGCAGCAGCCATTCTCTCGGACCCACGCACCAGGACTATTCTTAAATGATATACTTTTGCCCGGTTGTGGAGGAAAAAAAAAGAAAAGAAAGAAAGAAACACCCTCCTCAGGATTCAAGCTGAAGATGGAATGATTGCCAAATGCTAACAGCTTTTCAAACAGGCCGCAGTTAAAAATATGTCTGAAATGGTTTTAACTCAAACTCAAAAAATAGCTTAACCGACTGTGGAGCTGTAGGCAGTAGGGGGTGGGGAAGCTGACGAGGAAGAGGGATTCCCTTCAGAGGGGCCCAAGGCAAACCCTCCACAGGGACACAAGAGAGGTGCCTGGCTTATTTCTCCATGGGAATAATACCTTTTGAAAACACAGACCAGATCTCCAGGAAATGTGGTGACACCAGAACGCTTGAGCTGCTCCCTACGAGGAGATACTCCTGATATGGGCCAGACTATGTGGCTTCCTGGACCTTCACGACGCTCAGCGTGACCACAGCTGCACCAGCATTGTCTCTGAGCGGGTCAGCAATGCAGAATCTCAGCTCCTACCCCCACTCCAAGCCCAGCAGACCTGCTGAATCAGAATCTCCACTTCAACAAGATGCCCAGGTGATTCAAACTCAAACTCCAATGTCATGGGTGTTACCTTGAACTCTGTCATGACATCTCAACCCTAAAAAGGATTGGATTCAACATATTTCTCCCCATTTGCTTATGAGGAAACTGAGGTACAAGGAAGGACTCATCTAAGGTCACCAGCTGAGTCAGGCTAACAGTATCATCCACAGTTCCATCCCCTCCCTGAGGGCTTTAAGTCCCAAATTAGGCTTCATCATCAGACCTAGCCAAGGACAGCAGAGAATTTCTGATGCTTTCTTTCTAGCGGCAAAGGACCCAGAACATAAAACAACAGCTTAAAGCAACGTTTCTCCAAGTAGGTTCAGTAGGTCACTATCCCTATCAGATACTCTGAAAGACTCTATTGTCAAATAAGATCAGAAAATCCACAATCACACGAATATATTTAAGTCTCTGAGAAGTCTCGCAGAAGAGAAACTTGCTTAACATTGTTTAATATAATGTTCTCCAAAGTTACTTTACCACAAAACCCTTTTTCCACACAGGAGACCTGTTAATATGAATGACATCATGTTCTGAGAAATACTAGCTGGGATTCACCAACCAGTCACATGCTCAACCATTCAATCACACGCTCAACCAGTCTGCCGGAGAGCAGAATGTTTCATGATGTTTTGTAAAGGTGGGTGCAGGGGGAGGAGTTCCTTTTATAGCAGCCCCCAAAACATCATCATTCAACCTGATATTGATCACTTCCTGCAGCAGGGAGCTCACTACCACACAAAGCAACCCAACCCATCACTGGATGACTCCAATATTTAAAAACGTTATTACATTAAGCCAGAATCCTCCTTCTTGCAACATCTTGAGCAACAATTGCTTAAAATCTATCTTCAGCACCAGTGTGCATAGGGATTTGATCATTGTTTCTAACAGTTACCCTTCACACGCAACTCTAGCAGTAATAGACTAATAAGTCTGCTCTGTCCTCTGCAGTCTAGACCTTCAAATATTTCTCAGAATCATAGAATTTGGAGCTTAAAAGTATTTTAAGTATTACCTAACCCAACCTTTTTATTTTACAGATGAGAAAGCCATGTCCAAGAGCAATCACATTACTTGCCCAAGATCAAACAGACGGTAGAAACTTAACCTGGGAGACTGGATTTGAATATAATAGGGTCCTTGTGTTCTTTCCTTAGAAGGAGAACTTTCTTTCCTCACAAGGAGCTCCTGGGTGTTTGAGGTTCATGTTTAACCTCCAAGGCCCATCATAAAGAATCACACAGCCTCCTGCATCCTTCCTCCTGGTACCCCTTGCAGATGCCACACTGGGGGCCAGATGACTCACACAGCTCACCCAGCGTGGGGAGTTGTGTTCCAGCCTCTCCCCTCCTGGGGTGGCCAAGCTGGAACTCTTCTTCACCCCACGCTGCCTCCTCACCATCAATGCCATCTGCACCCTCCTTCTCAAGGATCACCATCTGCTTTCCTGATACCACTCAGCCACCCCCAGCACTTTGCTTGGTTCCCTAACCCACTCCTTGGGCCACTCTCCTTGTAACTTGTGACTTCCCTTTTTTCTTCCCTTTCCACAGTCTTCATCCACTCATTCTTTCACCTCCTCAGCCCACAACTTCATGAGCTTGCATGCGTACAATCTCCTATTTCCTCACTCTCTCTCATGCCAAGCCCCCACTAACCTAGAAATTCCATCAGAGCCCATTGCTTGGGCTAAGATTTTGCTGCTAGGCTATATATGTCTGCTGAATAAATAAATGAGGTTCTTTCTTTCTGCTGTTCTTCTATGCCAACCTGGCCTCGCATATCCTTTAACATCATCACATAAGCCCACCTGCCCATCTTCCTACTAGTATACTCCCTTCCTACAAAGCAGTTAAGGGCTGGGTACACACTAGGGGTTAGGTAAATGCAGAGCGATAGTACTAGGTCACTAAGAAATATCCTAAAGATGACTACTGCTCCTTTACTCCCTAGACAGGAGGGCAGTGATCACATATATGCAACCATACATAGCATTTAAAAGTTCTCAATAAATACGTGATAAATGAATTTTTTTTTAAAGTTTGGGCACTTATGAAGCCCATAATGATTTCCACTTGTTTAACATCTATTCTGTGCTGGACATTTCACATATATTATCTCGTTTAATACTTGGAAGAGCTATAAGGCTGGGGCAAGAGGTTCGGGGAAGCAATTCAGATCTATGGCATTCTGGCTTCCATACCTGTGCACTTCCCTCTTCCTCTCTGCACCCACAAAGGTATCCACCAAAAGGGTCCAACGCCGGATCCCTCATTTAAATGGAGATTAGTTTCAGTTCCCTACTTTCTTTCTCTCCTTTCTAATCAGTAGTTCTCCTGTTCTCTGACGTTCCCTTTCCCTGTCTACAACTCCTTGAGAAACCTTTCCCACCCTTCCCATTCTTCACCGCCCATTGGACGTGTGGCAAATACAGGCATCAGCAAACAAAAGTTTTATACCAAAGGTCACTCTGGAAGCAAACCGGAGCCCTATGTGAAGCGTAACTGTGAGAAACAGATTTCAGTGATTAATGCCCTATTCACACTGGAGGTGAAAACAGATTTTAGGCAACTGTTGACTAAGAAAATCTCAAAGTGTGAAAATCTGGCATGTAACTATGGGGAACAGGGAATCATCCTCTTCCCCCACCAAATGCTCTGAGGCATCTGCTTCTAAACTCTGAATTAACTGGTTCAAGTCTTCTCTCTTCTTTGCAGCCTCTGGTAATAAGTTGGCACTATCGATGCCAAACACTGGAAAGAAAATTAAAAGTCTAGAAAATCAACCAAACATGGATGAATCACCTCTGAAGCACCCAAATATATCAATAGCCTCACATTTTCAGTTTTCGAAGATTAACTCTCCATTTTGCTCTTCCATGCCCCATCACCTTATCTCCAGTTTGTCTTCTAATTCATGTAACAAGTGTGAGTCACTTCAAAAGCTGATGATCTCCACCCCCTCTTAGTTTTATTGCTTAGGCCTGAAGCACATGTAGACCATGTTGCTGAGGATGGGCAAGATCTCTAGACACCAGGGGGGAAGAAAGACAAGATGCCCCTTTTACTTCCTGGAAAAGTCAAGGAAAAATGATGACACGCCCATGGTTCAAGCTAACTTCCTCACTCTCCTAAATCACACGCCATCTTCCTTCACGTCAACCTCTAGGGTGAATTGACATGCAGAACAGCTCTGCTGGGAGGTGAGACATACCAGGCTTACAAATACAGCTACCTAAACCTCTTTGCTTTGGCTCCCAAGAGCTGGTGACCCTTGCTGATTGGAAATGGTCTCTTCCACTAGGTCTCTTTTTTAAGCTGTATGTTGACTTTTTTCCCTTTTTAAACTTGCAAATCTCTCCTAATCCAGAGGACTTTATTAACTCTCTCCCTCTCTCTGGATTTTCCTCCAAGAGTCTACCAAATTATGCTTGGGCCTAGATTCATTTACTAACCATATCATATTCCAAGTAGGGAGAACACAGTAGTAAACAAGACAAACAAATCTTCTGTCCTCATGTACCTTAGATTCTAGTAGGGATAAGGAATAGAAAATAATAGAGCACATGAACACATGAGATACTTTCAAAGAGTGATAACTACTATGAAGAAAACAAAATCATAGAATTTTATAAAAGTAGCTAGGGGAAAGAAGAACAGTTTTAGACTGCATGGTCTAAAAGGCTTTTCTGGAAACAAAAGGTTTTTTTGACTTAAATCTTGACTAATAAGAAGTATCCCATCATGAATGAATACTTTCTTTCAGGATGATAGGACAAATATTACTTGGTAAAATTCCAGCTAAAAGATAAGTAAAATTTCAGAAATAGCATTAAGGTGCATCACTCTTAGAAGTCAGTCTATAAAATGAGGTGAGAGACGTTTGTTATAGAAAGGACATGAGAGCAGGGGAGAATCAAGCCATCCAAATATTTTTCTTACCTCAGGGAACATGTAACCACTTCCCAGGAATTTGTAAGCTTCAGGTTTTTATAGCACAGTGGTTAAGAGAATCGACTCTAGAAGCAGACTGCCTGGTATCGAATCCTGGCTCTGCAATCTACCAGCTGTGTGATCTTTGGCAAGCTACGTAACCTCTCTGTGCTTCATTTTGCTGATTTATAAAATAGTTATAATAATGGTACCTACCTCAAAAGGTTGTTATGATAATTAAATCATTTAATATTCGTAAAGCACTCATAACAAATCACAGAGTATAGTATGTGCTGTATAAGTATTACCTTCATATTGCCAGGTGCATCCTTTTATGAGCACCCGTGCACGCGTCAGCATCAGGCATTCTCACAGCACACTCCTCAGGGCAATCAGTGCAGAGAGCCCTGTGCACACTGAGGGATCCTGATCCCAGAAGGAAGCTGATTCAAGCCTAAAGAGACTTTTTCTCTTTACAAAGTCAGAGATGGAGATTTAGTTCATATAGAGTTGTAGAGGCCTCTGATTCCTTTAGAACCCACTCAAGTCACACAGTGGTTCACAGGAGTCACAAATGGAGCCCCAGTATTCCCATGACTTTTCCCCAGGTCTCTTCTTGGCTATAACCATTAACTGAAGTCCAGAGTGGTCAGTCACCAGATAACAGTACTTGTTAGGGGAAAAGGGCAGCCTTCCCAAAGTCACAGCTCATCTAATTCCTGTGTGAGCTATAAGCTTGTCCAAGGCTTAGCATCTAGCGTATTGTCTAGCATATCAAAAGTGCACCCAAAATATTTGTGGAATAAATGAATTGTGGCTCTTTCATTATGTTTGTGCTTCAGGTGGACAATAATATACACCCTATAATTAATATAAGCATCTGCTTTCTTTCCCTCACCACTAGGAGGAAAACGAAATAAACGAGGCATTCTAAAATAATCAGTTGGCATCACAGAATAAGAGCAAATGTGAAAGTGGTCGTTAGTTTTTAGGGTGGACATTCATTCAGCAAGTCCTCAACAGCTTGCTACTCTGGTTTTATCTCAACTCTCCTGTGGGGCAATCATTATTAGAGTAGTTTGTGGACAATTTCCCCTCAAATTCCCTACAGAACTGTATTGCTTGCAGAATCATGGAGAGCTCCCAACAGCTTCCCGTTCGGCAGAGCAGCCTCAGTTTTCTCAGGACCACGGAGAGCTCCCATGCTGCTCAGCAGGTGTGCGGGACTTGCCATCTTTCACAATCACTGAGAACTCCACCAGGAATTGCAGACTGATGACCCCTAGTGAAAATGCCTCCACTGCGATTCAAATATTGGAATGGGGTAAAAGGTGACTGGGGTAAAAAGTGTCCCAAAGTCCAAGAAATAGCCAGAGAATCTGCTATCCTGCGGTATGACTCAGAGCAGGCCTGAGGACAGCAAACTAATGATTGCAGCTACTTTGTGCCAGATCGGCATTTTTAGTTCCCTTTCCCCCACCCCCCAAAGTTAAATGCCCAAGGTGAATTCAAAACCTGCAGTCCAAACTGTGATCAGATCAACGTGGCTGCACCAGACGACACTGATCTTATCGGAATGGTGACTTTATCCACTTTGGAGAGCAGAACTCATGACAATAATAAGGAGAGTCAGAAATAGGAGGAAGAACAGTCACAGCAGAGCCAGGAAAGAATTCACTTTACTATCATTTTGGAGGATTAATTCTAAGCTTCCCTCCTATAAATGTCGTTTTTCACTTCAGCAGGAGGTCTGGGGTCTGAAATTATTCTAGCCAACTTGCAGAATGCACCACTTTACACCTGATTTGCAATGCATTTCTGCTTCCTCCTACCAAGTGCAATGATGTTTGCTTAATGGTCACCTGGCCCCCTGCATGCTCCACTCCCCTGGTGTGAGGAGGTATACACACTGGAGGTCAGGTGGGAGAATGCAGTTGTTAGGAAGGCCTGAGAGTATGTAGGTAAGGAGATACGGTGTGAGCTTACAAGCACAAAAAAGGTATACAGACTCTCACAAAGAATAGGATTGCATGGCTGCAAGGGGTAGAGGGAAGGCAAAATGTGCTGAAGCAACCGTGTGCGCTTTAAATAATGTATTATATCTAGACCCGGACCCGCCAGCTCCCTTACCCACTAGCCAGTTAAAGTGAGAGGATTATATAATTACCTGGATCCTCCTTAATTGGATGTACTAAGTCTTTCCAGTCTCGTCTCCTCAGCAGCCCCCTAAATTCCAGCCTCACTGTATTAATTGTCTTTCTTCAGACTTGCTACATAATTTTACACCTGCATGTTTTTATTCATGCTGTTCCCTCCTCCCAAAACTCCCTCCTACTTCCTCCTCTCCATCTCCCCATCCAGTTAAAATCATATTCACGCTTCAAGGCCCAGATCAAAGGCCACCTCCTCCACAACACTAACCCCTAACTCTCCCCCATAATTATTATTCACTCCTTCACCTCTGTCCTCACAACAGGCTATTTTTAACTCACATTAGAGCTATTTGCTTGCATGTTTCTCTCCCCCTCTAGATTGTAAACTCCTTGAGAGCAGCAGGGTTTTTTTTAATAATTTTTGTATTCATGGCAGCACACTGGAGTTTCTTGATCCTGGGTATATCATAATACATTTTTAAGTAAATGAATGATTTTTTCTAATGTAACAATATAAAGCAAAAACCAGAATACCTTCCTCAGTCACTTTTTGCTGGACGTTTGTACAATAACTTGGAAATGGTCGAATCCTTCCAGGTGCTGATTTTCTTCCACCAGCTTAGCAATCAGGAGAGGGAGGAAGAAGAATTGACCGTAAGTCTCTAGTGTGCCTGGCTAGGGCTGCATCCACAATCCCCAACAATGAACAGGATGGAGCCTTTGCCTTAAGATCAGAGTGCTCTTACTTGTGCCACTCCTACTTGTGCCACTGGTGACATCTCTCCAACTGATGGTCAGATTCTGGACACTACTTCTGACCCCAAGGTGCTTACTTGATATTTCCTACCCTAGCAGACTTATCTGAACTTAACTTCTGGACTTTTAAGAGTTATGGTCTCTCTGATTTTACAAGTCCTAGCTTTCCCCCCAAAATTCATACTCTTTCCTACCAGCTCTCTACTATCCTCTGAACCCCAGGTCCTGGATCCTTCAAAGCACCTCTGTGCCAAGTGCCAATGTATCAGCCCGGAGTGGCTGTATGTGTGAGTGTGGATGTGAACATGACTAGACACAGCAGCATGTGTTGTTTACACTCAGCCTCACTCTGTGTGTCATCATACAAAGGTAGGAGTATACTCCCATTAGGAACAGGGCACTCCTCAAATCCTCATGGAAAGAATGTTGATAAATTTGATGCCAGAGAAATGCCTCCACTGCCTCTCTCATAAACTTCCTACCTAGGAGCAATTGTCAGTTCCCAGGACCTGCATCATCCACATCTGGTGCTCTTAGAATTGAGTCTGACCATGGCAGGAGAGAGTGGAGGTTGCCGAGTCTCATGTGGAGTTACCTCATCCCTGGTGTCCTCTGGAAGATGCCGGTGCTGAGCTTTGTTTTCCAGTTTCCCCACTCGATGTACCTCCCATGACTGGCTTCTTCAGGTACCACCCCCATATCTTGCTCAATTCCTTTCAGATTTCTTGGTTGAATCTTGATGGGTGGATTATGACCTTTCTATCTTGCTCAACCCACTGAACTCTGTGTCCTTTGATTTTCATTTATCCGCTCCCTGAGTCTTGAGCTGTAATTGGGCTCTGTCTGCTGGGTTAGTCCAAGAATACTACCTTTCCTGCCCCTGACAAGCTGAGGAACATGCAGGGCACTTGAGATGAGAAGAGAAGGGAAAAGTAACACCATGCTCTAATAGATGTAACGGTCCTGCATCCTGAATGATCATTTTGTCTCACTTTCTAAAAACTTAGTGGTTAATTTCCACTGCTCCATGATCATCTCTCATGTTTTCCCCCAGTAGCCACTATTTCTGCCAGAACCAAAGGAGTTAAAGAAGCAGCCAACATGTAATGCAAGAAGTATAACTCTGAGTTTGAACTTATCTCTACTTCTTTGAGTTCTGGGACATACCTATCTTGAGTCTCACTTTCCCCATCTGCAACATACTTAACCCAGGACTCTGACGACTGAACCAGGCAGCATAAATGACGATGTCCAGGACAATGCCTGGCACGTAAGAGAAACAATTTGTTCCTGAGCCCTGCAGAGCTGCCCTCAAGGATTCTATGGTTAGTGTGGACTTGTGGCAGGTGGGGGCAGCAGAGGGCCACTGGGGGAGTGGAAGAAAAGGTAGGAGGCCCAGGTCTTCCGAATCCTTGGTTCTGGGAGACAGGTTCCAAGAGCAGGCATCTCAAGACAGGTCAGGTCCTCTACCAAAGAAATACAGGAGAGAGAGCAGGTAGGTACACAGAGGCCTACCTGAGATAAGAGAGGGTCATGAGGTCAAGATGTCAAGAATTCATGAGAGAATTGGCACCACGGAGCCAGCCATGCCAGCTGGAGAGCCTGCGGTGCCAGACAGAGAGGCCAACACCCTGCAGTTACAGACATTTAGTGGCTTCTCAGAGCTGCCACACCACTGGAAACAGGTTTTCCTTGGCCTCAGCAAAGGCAGCCCACATCAGCAAAACTATTTTGTTGGGGGAAATTTTTTTTATATATATAATAATTCACACCCTTAGCCAAACTATAAAGATTTAAGAGTTTCTTCTGGCCTGATAATGTCCCTGTCTTGAGGCACTTGCTAAAAAGCTCATCCTTGCAGCTTCTTTGTCTCTTATTCCCAAGCTGCAAAAATAATTCTCAAAGAGGCTGCCTCAGGACCCTGGGCCAGGTGTCAAATGTCCACCCTCCGAAATCATGAAGGCACCTGAAACTGTTTCATCATATGTAAAAAGAGGGGACTGGATAGGGCCTTTTCTTCTTCTAAAGTCTCTCAGAGTCTAAAGCTGAAAGCTTTTCCTTCATTCACCGTGTGCTAAGTGGGAGCTCCACTTTGTGCGACCCCCTTTGGTGATGACATCACCTTACAGCCAGGGACCCCAGGTGGAGTATTAGAGCTGGAGTTCAACTGACTCCTGAGCCCCATTGACTCCTGGGGCTTTGGTGCCATTCAGGCCTTAAAGGTGTACCTACCACATATGCGTCTTGCCAAAACCACCCCTAGCTGCACATTAGTACCACCTGGGAAGCTTTTCAAAAACCTATCTATGACCAAGCTTCCATCACCAGAAATTTTTATTTTATTAGTCTGGGGTAGGGTAGGAATAATGATCAAAATATCTACTGACCAGTAGGGCATGAGCCCAGCCAGTCAGATGGTTGCTGGCAGGACGCCATACCTGCATGTACACACTAAACGTCAACCCTATCTCTGGGCCCCATTATCAATATGTTTAAAAAGCAGCCCAGGTGATTCTAACATGCAGCCAGAGGGGAGAACCATTGGGCTAGACTTTGCCTCTGAGTAAATGTCCAGTGACCGAAGACTCCTCCATGAATGAGAACGGCTCACAGACAAATTGACCTAAGACGCTCTCTGCACTAGAAAAGCAAGCAAGGAGATGAGGTTGTGATCACAGGACACACACAGAGGATTCCATGGTCTTTGAGGGCAGGGACAATGTTACCTCTCTGTCTTCGACCCTCCAGTGCCTCTCACAGCACCTGGCAGGCAGTAGGGGGTCAGTAACATCTGATGATGAATGAATAGCACTGACCCTCCGTGGGCTTCTGTCATAAGGCTATATGATCTACACAGCCCCACAGAGGATGCATGACCAGAGTGCAAATACTGCTCATGCACCCTGTAATTCAGGCTGTACTTCCACTGGCTGAAGGGAGGGAGCGCTGTCGCTCATCTCTCACATCAAGCGCCTGCAGGGCATCACTAAGCGCTTAGGAGAAAGTGGGGGCCCTGTCTTCATCCAGCCACCCCACCCCATCATTCTCCTGGGTCGAGGGGAGCTTGCTGTGCGGGTGTGTTTCCAGCCTCAGCAGCCAAAGCCTGTGATCTTGTCTGCAGGAATTTGGAGGGCTGATTCAGCTCTTCCTAAGTCCCCTGGTCCGCCCCTGGGCCTGCTGTCCCAGCCTGAACCATGATGGCCCCTCGTCCGGGCTTCTCCTGCCGCTCCCCTCACCCCATGCAGCACTGACCCACTTCTGCCATCTGCGCCATGGTGTGGGTCTTTGGCCGAAACGGAAAAAAAAAAAAAAAAAAAAGACGGCCATTTGGAATCTTAATGAGACCAAGTTCATTTCATTATGTTGTCATTTCATATTTCACCGCTTTGACGGTGAAGGCACAGGAGACCCCAGAGGGCCTTTCTGCTTTGCACACAGGGTGGAGAGGTAGGAGAAGGAAGGGGGTACATGACTGACAGGAGACTGCGCCCCCTCCATCACCCTCTCTGCCCACACCAAAACCAAAGTGGGGGTAGGGCTGGTCCTTTCCTTGGAGACCGGTGATGACAGCCAGATACAGGAGGCTGAAGGAGCACCTTTCCTTACAGAGGGGCTCTGATCAAACCGGGGCAGGAAGGGAGGAGCCCTCCTCAGTGCCGAGCTCTAACATGTTCTCAAGTACAAACAGAGCTGGCCTCGGGGCATCATAGAAATTGCCATTATGAATTCAGATGGCGCACCAGGGGGTGCCTCGCTTTCTATTATTGTGGTTGGTCTCATGAGCCACTCCAGCAATAGGATCTCAAAAGTGCAAGTGCTACCCCCGGGGGCACCATTAGAAACACATTATTTTAAAGCACCACAATAAAGCATGAACTCAAACAACTTCATTGAAATAAAGATTAATATGGAACATGTGTTCCTCAGCCTCCTCCCACCCACACACCCTACAACCCATGCCTTGCTCCCCTGCACAAACACCTGGTAGTCCACTCACTAGACCACCTGCCCAGCCTGCAGTTCAGGGCTTGCTATGATAGGAGACGTGGAACTTGGGTGAGCCTCAGGAGACAAGGACGTAGGAAGGCCAAGCCACGCCAGGCACAAGGGGAAGCAGCAGAGAGACCACTCTTGAGATTCCAGGCCCGTGAGCCAGTGGGATGCAGTGTACAAAGGCCCGGACTGGAGTGGAAAGTCCTGCACCTCGCCAGATTCAGCCGCTAAGGAGAGGCATTAACCCGAGCACATCATTTAACCCCTCAGAACCTCAATTATGTTTTCTATAAAAGAAAACTAAATGTCCTTCCTTATTATTCCTGTTTCACAGGGTTATGGTGGGGATGAAACAAGGTAAGGCAGGTTGTATGAAATGTCATTAAAACCAGAACATACCATCTCAACATAAGATACATGCTACGTTTATTGTGCTTCACAGATATTATGTTCTTCACAAATTGAAGGTTTGAGGCAACCCTGTGTGGAGCAAGTCTATTGGCGCCGTTTTTCCAACAGCCTTTGCTCACTTCATGTCTCATTCTGTGTCACATTTTGGTAATTCTCACAGTATTTCAAACTTTCTCATTATTATTATGTTTGTTACGATGATCTGTGGC
This sequence comes from Aethalodelphis obliquidens, assembly GCF_003676395.1. Lineage (NCBI taxonomy): Eukaryota > Metazoa > Chordata > Mammalia > Artiodactyla > Delphinidae > Aethalodelphis > Aethalodelphis obliquidens. The sequence continues at coordinate 3,935,675 of NW_020837965.1, read as the reverse complement.
CAGTGATCTTTGATGCTACTATTGCAAAAATATCACAACTTGTTGAAGGTTCAGATGATGGTTAGCATTTCTGCAATGAAGTGTTTTTTAACTCAGGCATGTACATTGTTTTTTAGACATAAGGTCATTGCACACTTCATAGACTACAATATAGTGTAAACATAACTTTTATATGCACTGGGAGACTGAAAAATTCACGTTTTTTTCGATATTTGCTTTATTTCAGGGGTCTAGAATCTAACCCACGATAATTCCAAGGTATGCCTGTATGCCCTTCTGCAGGGTGTGGTCCGGGGAAAGGGCCTCAGCTTCTCTGGCCACTGAGCCATAGGAAAGCAAGTAAGGCCCACCACCGGCAGATACAACACCTTCCTCTTGGCTCGGCCCAGCTGGGGACTGGGGGGCAGCCAGGGCTTGGACACTCTGGCTTTTTTTTTAACATAGGCCCAGGAGACACAGACAGTACAGTAGAAGTGGACGAATGAAAAAGAAAACAGATGACCTTCTACTAAACAAGAGCAAAGGGACTTCCCTGGTGGTGCAGTGGTTAAGAATCCATCTGCCATTGCAGGGGACACGGGTTCGAGCCCTGGTCCGGGAAGATCCCACATGCTGTGGAGCAGCTAAGGCCATGCACGACTACTGAAGGCCACGCTCTAGAGCCTGTGCACCACAACGAGGGGTAGCCCCGCTCACTGCAACTAGAGAAAGCCTGAGCACAGCAACGAAGACCCAACGCAGCCAAAAAAATAAATAAATAAATAAACAAGAGCAAAGAGGAAGAGGAGATGTGCTCCCGGAGAGCAATAGCAATCAAAATGATCTTACTGAAAGTCATCATCTTCCCTTCCACTAGACAGCATGGAGTTCTTTCCTTACAATCTCTAATCTCCCTGGAAGGGGGGTCAGAGACAGCCTTCCCTCTGTAGACCAGATGAGGCACAGAGAGCTTATTGAATCAGGAGAGAAAACCAGGGACAGAACACCCAGATCCTGGCCTCTAATCCTGTCTCCCTCCCTTAGAACCTAGGTCTTGAAGAGGGTATTTAGAGGTAGTTCTCATTTAAGGGAAACTGCGTAATCAGATGGGGTTGCCTACAATGAATTAACGGACAGAAAAGAAAATTCACACTACAGGACTGGGCTTTCATCCATCCAGTTCAAAGGACTCAGGATCCTCCCTGAAATCTTGTCCCCAGTTGTAGCTCAGCAGGACCACAGAGGGGTAGCTGGGAGCACCAGAGAACCCCAGGTGGGGGAGAAAATAATGGTGAGGGGTTGGCACAGGTATTAGGACAGAATACCCTGCCGTTACTACTTCTAGTGTCACGCAAGAGGAGAAGGGACAAATTTAAAAGTGGGAGACAGATGCCCCAATGGGTTTTGCATCTCTTTTACTTTCTGTTTCTGGAAGGGAAAGAGGATTGTCATAAAAATAACTGAACTGACATCAAATATTTAAATTTCAGAAATGGAGGAAAAAAGAAAAAAGTGAAAGTGAGATTAAAATATGCTGTAAACAAGGCACAAAGCTGGCCTGTGACAGGAGGGCTCTTTCCTCTCTGGCCTAGCAGGTGACACTGCCATGCCACACCAATATGCCACAAGCCAGATGTTTCCAGGAAAGAGCGTGGGGTAAGAGGATGCACCTCATCTCATCTCTGGGGTCGGGTGAGTCAAGGCAGCAGGCCCAGGTCATAGGGCCTGTGTGTGGGAGCTTGGCTCTGTTCTGTGGACCAGACCGTACTTGTCACCCTGGCCCACTTCCTCTGAAATGCACATCACTGGTCACTGAGGGGACAAGACAGAAAGGTGGAGGATGGAGTGAAACCAGAAAACCAGGGTGGGCCAGCCACAATAGCTCTGCTCCATGGGCCAGGCATGGCTCAAAGTGAAATCTTCAGGGAGCTCTGAGGACAGGGAAGGCAAGAAACACAATTCAGGACCGTGGCTGATAAAGCAGAAACAGAGGGAAATGCACACTGTACCCTCACCATCCTCTTCCATTAAATAGAGGGGATTAAATGAGAAGTGGAGGCACACGAACTCCCCTGGCCTGAGAGTGGGGAGGTAGCAGAGCAGAGTAGAAACCTTAGAGTCATAGTGGCCTGGTCAAAACGTGCTGAGGGTCAGAAATGCGGATTTGAAGAGGCATGTGGGGCTCCAAGCCTGAAACCAGGGAAGATCTAGACCAAGTAAGTAAAATAAGCAGAGGGTAAGGCTGTCGAATGCCTTCCACAGTGGACTCAGCCGGCCTTGGAGACTGAACGGAGCACGTGTCGACTCTCGGGGTTAGGCGGCGGATCCAGTGATTTAATGGACTTGTGAACTGTACTTGCAGGTGGGACTACAGAGGTCTAGAGGAAGGATGAGCATCATGGGACATGAAGGAGATTTTCTTTCTAGAAACTTAGAGAACAAAGGGATAGAAGATTAAACTTCTAATAGAAAGGAGGCTTTGTGAGATACTGAGCTCCTTGTCTATAGCAGTATTCAAGTAGCATCTGAGTGGCAGAGATTTCTACATCAAGGGAGCAGCAATCCTACAAGATCTCATGATTCCATTCCATTTCTCTTCTACCCACCCTATCCCCTACCCTCCTCCCCATACACATAGTTACCCTCAACTACCCATGTCATCAAGTTAGTAAGAGAAATTGGTCGGATAATAGAGGGAAAATGCAAGTATACAAAAGTCTGCTAAAATGCAAGGATGTATCCTCTCAAATAAAAGCCCTGTTAATCTTCCACAGTCCAAAGGGAAATGCAGAGACTGTCTTCCTTCCCTCAGTTATAACCATCTGAGTGTTCTCACGCCCTCACTGGGGGATAAGATATTCCTCCAGGTCAGCAGAGTCTCCCTTGATTCAAGGTGCTACCCCTATGTGATACATGAGCAGTGCAGCTCAGAGCACAAAGGGGACTGCAGGGCTCCTGTTAGTTGCTTGTTCAGTAGCATTCGCACCCCACATTACACCTTCTTTCTTAAGGAAAGCCCATTTTTCAGTATCAGGCAACCACAGCTTTATGGAAGGCTGGCCCCGGGCCTAGGGAATGAACCTTGATCAGTTCAAGCCAACAAGGTAATTCCACTCCCCTTGCTAGTAATGGCATGTGATGCCATTCTGACCAGTAAAACCCATGGGGAAAACCTGCACTTCTGCGAAGCTTTCTCTCTCTCGAAAATAAGCATGTGGCTGTCTGCATGTGACACCATCTTGGGATCACCTGGAGACCATGAGGAGAAGCCAACCCAACGGGATAAGCCAAGACACAAAGGATGGTAGAGTGGAATGAGAGAAAGGATTTGGAGACATATTTGCGCCACAGAATTAACCAACCCTGGAACGCTTACATCTAGACTTCTTATTCTTGGAAATGACATAATATTTTTCTTATTTTTAAAACCACTTCTCTGGGCTTCCCTGGTGGCGCAGTGGTTGAGAGTCCGCCTGCCGATGCAGGGGACGCGGGTTCGTGCCCCGGTCCGGGAAGATCCCACATGCCGCGGAGCAGCTGGGCCCGTGAGCCATGGCCGCTGAGGCTGTGCTTCCGGAGCCTGTGCTCCGCAATGGGAGAGGCCACAACAGTGAGAGGCCCGTGCAGCAAAAAAAAAAAAAAACCACTTCTCTTTGGGTTTTATATTACTTGCTACTGAAAGCATTTGAACAGATAGGCACACCATACTGCTTTCACCTCTGGGGCCTTTGCACATGCTCTTCTCCTTCCACCTGGGTCCTTTTTCCTCCCTGACCCTCCTCCAGCTGGATGCTTATTCATCCTTCAGGTTTCAGTATAGATGTCACTGACCCTCTCTCACTGGCCCCCCCAGCATCCTACACTTCCCTTCTCACAGCACTTATCTCGCTGTTCCACCCTGTCCTTCACTAGGCTGTAAGTTCCATGAGGACTGCGACAAAGAACATATTGTTTACTGTTCTATCCCAAGTCTAGCATATAATAGGCACTCAAACATTTTATTTCTTCAACAGATAATAAGAACAGTTAACATTTATTAAGCACTTTACACGAACCAAGTTCTAAACACCATAATCCTAACAACTGCCAATGAAGTGGGCACTTCATTATCGCCATTTTACAGGTGAGGACACAGGCACAGAGACGTTGAGTCACTTGCCCAGGGTCACACAGCTAGAGTGCTAAGCCAGGATTTTAACGCAGGTGGTCTCCCTCCACTACACAATACAAAACCATTGTTGAACACCTACTATATGCAAGGCATGGTTGTAGGTGCTGGAAATACAGTGTGACCAAGACAAAGTTCCTGCCTTTGCAGAACTTACATTTTAACGGGAGGAGACAGATAATAAATAAGTAACAAATGCATACAACCTTATGATCCCAATATTTAGATTTAACTCTCACCTCCCCATTAATCCATGGTGTGACCTTGGGCCAATTACTCACTGTCTCTGAACCTCAGTACATACTCATGTGCAGAAACGGACTGATGTGGGAACAAAGTAAGAATACTGATAAAACATCCTTTACCCTATCCGCCACATAATAGGGGCTCAATAAATGTTAGTTGAATCTGCATCCCCCAAAGTATCAGCCCCATGAAGGAGCCCAGGGAGTTTTAGAACTGGAGAACTGGTTGAAGGAGTCTATTGAGAATCTGATTGCTCAATTAGGAAGGGGTAATTTACCTTCTTAGGCTAGAAGGATTCCAGAACCCAGCCAGCTCCCGACTCCCATTTTTTCCAAGTTATTATCTACATCCGTTGGAGACAAAATAGAAATTGGCAAGGTTGGGGACCAAGATATTAATTTCTGGTGCTAAATCACCAGTCATGATACATGAGAGGCTGCCATTAATGTGTTTGCATTAATAAAGCCCTATCTGGCCTGCTAGGATCTCGATAATTGTCCGGGAGGCCAGCAAGGAGACCATCATCAGTAGAATAGATCACGGTGGTGGATGGTGATGGAAAAGCAAACTCCAAGGTCCTAATTATTGATGGACTCTGTCTCCTTTCACAATTGCATTGAATTATTAATGCATATTTTTTAATCTATTGGAAACTATTCATTATTTCAGAATGGATAAATGCTAATGTATTTAACTGGTAATATTATGAAAACTGACATCACCCTCAGCCCCTCTTTTTGGCTGCCTCAGGGCAAGGGAAAACCAGACATTTACATAAAGTAGAGGAGAGCTGACCCCAGCTAACATCCATGAAGTAAAAAGCAGTCTTAACTCTCAGACATCCTGGCCAGGCTAAGACAGGTTCAGGATCCTGCAAAACATGGCTTTCAAAAAAGTGAGGATGCTACATGCCCACCCTAAGCTCCAAGATTATGGGAGAAAATTCCCTGCCTTGTAAGTGGTTCGTGTTCCTTATATATAAAACCAGAAGTTTTATGTCTGAAAGAGTGTGCCCCTCTCCTTCAAATCATTCACCTTTGAAATCTATACACTTAACCCAACGATTTGCCATGGCTTAACACATCTGCAGAACTCTGCTTCTGGATATAACATTAAGTCAGAGTGATCCATCCAAGGAAACCAAATTTATTACTTTATAGTCACATGAGTTTGTTGGTTTTCCCAAACCATATTAGCCAGTTTGATAATGGAGATACCTAGGCTTGGCTCTAAATAACGCCTGGCTGTTTCCAAAAATAAAATCCACCCCCTTTAAGAAAAATATTTGCAAAAAAAAAAAAAAGAAAAATATTTGGACCACTGAGAATGTTCAAAGCAATGTGCCACAACATATTTTTAAGCAGCCTAAATGACAGTCTAAAGGTTATTGCCTCAATTCAGTGAATAAACATGCACATGTCAGTGTGTGTGTTTACAACCATGCGTGCAGATGCATAAACAATTACCAAGAAGATATACATTAGTTTTGACAAGGGTCTTCTCAGGGGGCTAAGATTATGGATGATTTATTTTTTAATTGTGTTTTCCTGTACTTTCTAAACTTTCTGCAACAAATCTATATAACTTTTGTAATCAGGATAAAAGCACAATAAATATTTCATAAATATATTTTTAATGTGCCACAGACCCTGAAGGCAACTTCAAATCAGAAGTTACAACAATGCTTGGCTCAGGAAAGCGCTGATGGATTAATGCATTGCCTTCCATGCTACAACTTTTGAAGGGCACAACCCTTATTTAGATGTACAACTTCTATTATGTTTGTTGTTGTTGTTGTTTTAAATCACTCTCCATTAACTTAAGGCCACACTGTATGTCATTCCCTCTGTGCCACTGGCAACTAAGCATCGTAATGCAGACTTTGCAATATGTGCAGTCACTAACCCCCATGGACAGGGCCCATGACAGGCCTGCATTGTGCCAAATGTCATTCTGCTACATAGGGTCATGGTCCAGAGCGAGGCCCCAGTGATTTCCTTTGAAAACCCCTGCACCGCACTCAAGAAACCTTTCTAAAGAAGAAGAAAAGGCATGACCCCAACCGAAATGTAATTTCTTGTGTTTTGTAGCACAAGATATCCAAGGGTATTGGCAAGAAGCAACAATAACAGTAACAGCGGCTGTAAGGACAGGGTGGTCCCAGGTGTTTCAGGTACTGTAAGCAAATGGGAACTTCTGTATCTTCTTAGGGACCAGTTGGTCCCAGGTCCAAAATGCTTTATGATGTTACCATTGATGCTGACCACCAAATGGGATGGCAGAGAAAATGCAGTGAGGTAAGGTCTGATTTGACCACGCTGGCAAGAAAGAGGTAAGGTTCTTGCAATAAAGAAATTGGAGCACTTCAATTCCCGAGATGAGTTCTTCAAATTTCCAGCACATCACATTTTCTTAAAGGAACCAAAATTTCCCTCTCTTGTTACCTCGCATTTGCTCAATTCATTACATCATCTCCTCCAATCTCTCCGATGTGGAATCACCAAGAATACTCAATAACAACAAAAAATAGTCTTAAATACTCCCGAGAAAAAAGGGAACAGAGGAAAGAAAGGGATTGTTACCCAGAGTTGCAGAATGCCCTACACGTTTTTGGCAAATCTGAACTTAGGGGTGCCTCTGTCCTGTCTGATGTGGCCTAAAAACAGCTCAGATCAGCGGTGGAGTCAGAAAATGAGTGATTGACATATCTGTCAATTATTTTTCATCTATAAAAACTTCACAAAAGCCTGAGATTCCATGGAAAACTATATGGGCAGAGAGAATTCACTAGGAAGAAGGGAACATAGGAACCACCTAGCCTCACCATATCTCTTATAGTTTAGCTGATAAGGTAAGCCTTAAAAGGGGATGTGCAGTGTTGCTGTATGTAAACTACACCTCAATAACCTGACTTTAAAAAAAAAAAAAGAGACACAAATGCAGAGAGGTAAGAAATTCTCCTACAGAATTTCCCCCTCTCCCCATGTTACTAACTCCTGGTAATGAAGAGGAAGGTATCCCACTCTGGGCTGCTTGGGCTTCACACAGGTGATGAGTATCATAGGGTAATCTATGAGCACTCCATTTCCAGCTGGCCTGGGCATCAAGATAATCTGAGGGGGCCTTGAAGCCACTAAATGTCTTCTATGGTGATAAAAGCCTTCCTACTGTGAAACAACTTTAAACTGTTCTATACCTCTCAAAAACAGACTCCTAAGAGGTACAACTGTGCATCTATAATGATGTAAGGGAGAAATACTTTCTTTGCCAAGGAGCTAATCAGTCAATCAACATCTAACCTTTTAGAAAGAATTCATCCACACTTCACTGGGCTCCCTGTCTATCTAAAAACCAGGAAAGCATCCTGGGATATGCCTGGTAATAGTTCAGCAGATGGCAGAACTTTAAATATGGAAAACAGGCAACTAACCAACCAACAGTTTTTGAGCCTATGTTCTTCTGAGACACAGTACTAGACCCTGGAGGAGACCAAATATAAAAGAGAATTTCTGCCTTTGGTAATTTCTGATCATCGCTGGGGAGATGCCCTACTCGTTAAAAACTGAATACTTCAAAAAATTTTATACTTTACTTTGTATAGATTTTAAGAGTTTAACAGTTTACAATCATCACTTGCACAGAAAATAATTCAGTCCTTCCTATATAGCTATGAAGTCTGTGTTTATCACCCTGTCTTATAATTAGGGAATATAAAACACACATGAAGGGTCATAACATGGGATGTGATGATTGACAAATGTATAGTATGGGTGACACAGGCCATGGGCCTGGCTTCACAAAGAAAAGGAGATGTGAGACTAAAGCTTTATGAATGTAAAATATTTCAGTAGAAGAAGAGAGAAATGATAGCACTTAAGGTAGGTGTTGTGGTGTGAGCAAAGATGTGACTGCATAATGACGGCCAGAGGGTCAATTACTAAGCTCCAGAAGACCTGGCCCTGGACAGGTCCTCCACCCACGCCTATCCAATGTGGGTGGAAGAAGGGCTCTAGATATGAGTCCCTTGGCAAAAAATACTCTCCAGCCTTATCTAGAAATATATGACAGTCCCATGTGAGAGAGTAGAGGAAAATGCTGATCAGAAAGAACCGCAGAAGGATGAGCAGTGTCTTCCTCTGTTCAGGCTGCTGTAACAGAATACAATAACCTGGGTGCTTACACAACAAATGTTTCTTTCTCACAGTTCTGGAGGCTGGGAAGTCCAAGATAAAGGTGCTGGGATCCAGTGTCTGATGAGAGCCCGCTTCCTGGTTTGCAGGTGGCTGTCTTCTCATTGTGTCCTCACATGGCTGAGAGAGAGAGAAAAAGCTCTAACGTCTTTTTATGAGGGCACTAATCCTATTCATATGGGCTCTATCCTCATTAATCACCTCCCAAAGTCCCTACCTACTATCACCATCACACTGGGGGTTAGGACTTCAACATATGAATTGGGTGGGGGGGACACAAACATTCAGTCCATGGCAAGTGGATATCAAAAGGAGTTATGCTGTGATGTTTAGAGAGAGATGTCTAGTTGTCATGGTGCTAAGTCATCTCTACACATTCAGAACCACTGACTAGTCTAATCAATCTTACCTATCCCTTTCTTCTTCCAACTGCTTTAAAAAAAAGAAATTCTAAGCTCACATGGATGTTGTGTGGTTTAATTATCATTCAGATAGTCCTCCAAAAACCTCTCATGCAAAACATTACAGTGTGAAATGATGTCATTATCAAAATCTAGAATATTCTTGGGCTCCAACAGTGAAGAATTTATAGCCTCTTCTGACTCTTTTCAAACAGGTGGGTAGACCCAGTTAGCAGGCGAAGAAAAAAAGTGGCTTAAAATAAACTGTAATATTTTACTGTAACATATCATTGGCTGAATTCAAGCTTTATCCAAACTACATTCCCCAGAATGTAAGAGAGTGTCCCTGTCTGATGCTAAATTCTAAGCCAGTTGCTTCAGAGCTGTGTGCTGTTTCCTTCTCCATGGTCTGACCTTAACGGCCAGACATTTATCAGTGTTTTTTCTGTAACCAAACAGCACTTGTTCTGTATTACATGTTGCTTAGGCTGCACCACAGAGGCAGCCTGAAAATGCCTTAGCAGCACAGCTTTTTGCATTTCCCTGGAGAAATTAAGCCTCAAGCAGTCATCTTATCCAGATGTATCTTCCCCCTCCAGATTGGGTCTTATCACCAGCTCAGTCACCGTCTTAACCTACTCCTGAGAAATGAGGATTGGGGGCCAGGAATTATGATTGAGCAGCACCCTCTAAGACTCCTGCACAAGCACATGTTTATTCTGCAGTTAAATTTTCTGAGAGGTTCCAAACTGAGAGATCCCATTATGGAAACTTCAAAGAAATAAAATGAACATCATGGTTCCTTATGTAGGACAATATTCCAAAGTTCAAAATGCTATTCAGGGCTTCCCTGGTGGTGCAGTGGTTAAGAATCCACCTGCTAATGCAGGGGACACGGGTTCGAGCCCTGGTCCAGGAAGAGCCCACATGCCGCGGAGCAACTAAGCCCGTGCGCCACAACTGCTGAGCCTGCGCTCTAGAGCCCGCGAACCACAACTACTGAGCACATGTGCCACAACTACTGAAGCCCGCGCGTCTAGAGCCCGTGCTCCTCAATGAGAAGCCACCATAATGAGAAACCCGCATACCGCAACGAAGACCTAACACAGCCAAAAATAAATAAATTAAATAATAATAATGCTATTCATTCTGGAAGACAAGATAGGACATGTTTGTGCCATCGTGTGTGTGTGAATAGTCTTAAAAGAATGGCAGCACTATGATGGACAGCCTCTAACTTTCTATGATCCTGTTCACCTTAATATAAGCTTCTTCCTTCCAGGTGAGATGCTGCTCCAGTACAAGTAATGCACGCCACATGACTCCAAGTAACTCAATCGCTCAGCCTTCTTTCCAGAAATTATTAGTGAGCATGCAGAGAGCATGAACCCCCCTACCTTGTGAACCAGGTGACCACTAGGCATGTTTTACATCATCTGTATGAGAGTCCTCATATCTCGGAAAGCTTGAGATTTACAGAAAGTAACATTGGTCTAGAAGTGAAGACTCTCATCCCTAAGAAAATGAGTTCTAGTGACCTTTTTGGGTGGGAGGAATGGTGAGGATTAAATGCTTAATATTTATTGAGCACTTGCAGTGATCTATGTCCTTTTCAGAACACGGCAGATGAGGCATAACTTCTCTTTCAATCAGGTTAATGAGGAATTGATTTTTGAAGCTTTTTATAAACACAAAGTGAGATACCAATGTTAAACACCAATCATATTGGGAGTGGCGCTCACCTAGCTGACTGCCTAACATGGAAAGGAAAATGTGGGCAATCAATAGCAGATCTGTAACTCTTTCCCAGGGTGGTACTAAAGTGCGTTCACCCTCAGCAACATGCGCAAAGACTCACAGTCTCTGCTCAAAACCGTGTTAGTCATCAGAAGAGGACTTTATCTTCCTATAAGTTAATGGGTGTCCTTTACAATAAGGAGATGGGACACAAAATCTAGAAGGGATACAGAGGCCAAGAATAAGCAGAAGGCTCTGTCACAGCCTTTTGCAAAATGTATGTCATGGTTTCTCAAGACAACTGAGCCACCTGGTGTTAGAAAGTTAACAGCTAAAGCTCCTTTCTCTCTGTCTTCCATGCAGGGCAAACAATGCTTTTCCCAAATGAACTTAGGACAGTGTTAGCCAACATCCTCTACAGTGAAGGGGGATTCGGCGTTAAGCTTCTTCACTCCAAGCATTCCCAAGTCAGATCTGGGAACACTGAGGACCATATCCTGTGTTGGATTTGGACTGTGCAGACAAATTTGACTCTTCTGAGGTCTGGGTGAGACACACATCCACATTGGCAACAAAAACTAAAATGATGATAGCTATCATTTACTGAGGATTTAGTATGTGCCAGACCCTGAGTCAGTCAGACACCTGACCTACAGTATCTAATTTAATCCTCACAGCAGCCCCATAGGGTAGGTATTGTTATCGCCATCACAGAGATGAGAAATGGAGAGAAGCGAGTTGCCTAGCTGGTAAGTGTTAGCATTGGAATTCCAATCTTAGACTGTCAGACTCTTTAAGTCTTGTGCCCTTAATCACCCTACTATCTGCCTTCTAACAATTATAGCTACCATTTATTGAACACTTCAATACATGTTATGCTTAATGATGGGCTGATTACATATGTCATCTCATAACATAGGCAGCTAAGGTGAGTAATTCAGCAACTCTTTAGTCTACTGAGGACTAACTTCATACACCAAGCCAAGAAGTTTCCTAAGTGGGAAGGAAACAAAGGCCACTGCCCTGAAGAAGGTCATCATTCTTCCAGTTGACCCAGAAGTGGATCCTGAGACAGCATCAGGATGGGTTTTCCTATCGGGACAATAATGTAGCAAGAACTCACTGAAATATGTAAATAAAGAGGGCCACCTGATTTCATTAAAAAGTCTGAATTATGAAATATTTTTAAAGAAATACTATCTCTTTCACTTTTAAGAACAAATATAACTAGACCTCAGGTAACAATGTATTATTGCCAAGTAAAAATCCTGAATAGTCAAGAAAAATTTTATTCATTATTGCTTTTACTTTCTGCAAATTAAAGTGCTTCTACAGTGCCTGCAAATAGCTTATTCTCTAAAGAAGATGAAAGAGTCCCTCTGAAATCTAGCTTCTGCCTGAGTTATGACAAATTCCAAATTAGTGGTCCCCAGTAAGGTCTATGTTAATTAATATACATTTTTATCTTGCACTGACTCTTTTATTTTGTTTTTTGTTTGTTTGTTTGTTTGTTTTGCGGTATGTGGGCCTCTCCCTGTTGTGGCCTCTCCCATTGCAGAGCACAGGCTCTGGACGCGCAGGCTCAGTGGCCATGGCTCACGGGCCCAGCCACTCCGCGGCATGTGGGATCTTCCCGGACCGGGGCATGAACCCATGTCCCCTGCATCAGCAGGCGGACTCTCAACCACTGCGCCACCAGGGAAGCCCACATTGACTCTTTTAAATAGCTCTTTTCCAAGGAATGCAAATGGTGTTAGTCCATCATCTCATTTACTTTTATATAACAAGGTAGGCTAACCTGTGACCCACAGATTAAGTTATATCTCCCAAGTCACACACTGAACTGCAAATAGAATCCAAACCCTGCTCTGTCCATCAGAACTTCTGGTCCAGCCCATGTTTGCTCTCCAGATTCTTCCTCCCACTGGGTAAATCATGTCTTTCCCTCATCCTTGACAACCGAAGTCAGGAACTCCTTAGTCTAATTGCTCAAGTCTTTGTGTATAAATTAGTGGTTAATAATGTTATGAATAATTACATATTATTAATAATGATGTCATTATTTTATAATAATAGAATTCAATAAAAGTATAATAATAATGATATCATTATTTTTATACCAATAAAAGTCAATCAAGGAGGAACTCTATCTAGTACCCAGACAGAAAGGAAGAAAACAGGGAATGAAAGAAGGATTTGTTTGTTTATTCATCTGTTTTTAAGTTTAGAAGAAACAAAGAATTAGACATGACACATGACAGAACTGCAAGTCGTTCCCCCATTCTACTCTCTACTTCCTCCTTACCTCAAAACCTCAATTTTGCTCAGGGCGACAATATACTCAGCTGAAAACATTAACCTTCCCAGACTTCTTCATAGCTAATAGTCATGTGATACAGTTCTGGCCAATGAGGCATATGCAGAAGTCCATGGGGACTTCTGGGGAAAGCACCTGTCTTCCTGATACCAGTACTTCCTCCTCTTCTTTCCTCCTCCTTCTTTCTTTCTGTCAGGAGCATGATCACAACTCCTGGAGATACAGAAACCATCTTTCAATTGTGAGAAAGAAAGTCACATACTGTGAATGATAAAGCATGGTATAAAGCATGAACTAGAGAGAGAAGTATTTCTCAGATGGCCAGATAAAAGCAACTCTGTGAGAGAATAAGCTGGACTCTGTATCTGGACGGAGATGTATTCAAAAACTGTTAACATAGTCCTTACAAGGGAAACAAGCATGAAAGAGAAAGCAAGAAAGGCAAGAAAGGCAAGAAAGGCAAGAAAGAGAGAAAGAGAGAAAGAGAGAGAGAGAGAGAGAGAGAGAGAGAGAGAGAGAGAGAGAGAGAGAGAGAGAAAGAAAGAAAGAAAGAAAGAAAGAAAGAAAGAAAGAAAGAAAGAAAGAGAAAGAAAGAAAAGAAAAGCTCATGGGCTTCTATACCCAAAAGTTGGAAACAACAGTTTATTAAGTTATTTTAGCAATCTCCCCACAGTAAGCTGGAAATAGCAGTGTTGGTCTCATTCTCCTTTAAAACAAAGTGGAAAATTGCCCCTTCTTATTAGAGAAAAGTCTTTCAAAAGGCAGCTCATTGTATATGCAGTCCATATTGTCTCTGTACAGAGGCTTCTCTATCTCTAGACATTTAGATCATGGACCTTGGAGCCAGACTGCCTGAGTTCAAACTCCACCTGCACCATTCACCAGATGTGTGACCTTGGGTAAGTGGTATAACCTCCCTGGATTTCTGTTTTCCCATCTGTAAAATGTGTATCATGATAATACTTACTAGGAAGCCTGTTGCATATGTATGTTATCATTACTGTGATAGCCATGATCACATAAAACAGAAGACTGGGGGTTCAAAGAAAAAGAAAATCCAAGTCCCCAGGAATTTTTTGGCAAACAAATAACAGAAGTACTTATATGAATGACTGCCTAGTTTAAACCTAACCAAATATTTGTTGAATGAATGAATGAATGCCAACAGTCGAAGAAAGTCCCAAAGTCTTAAAGTCCCAAAGAATCTTATAGATATCAGAAAGGATATCTAAGGGTAATGCAGAAACCAAAAATTTTAGTGAAAATTTGGAAATATGGCTAGAATTCATTTAGCCATAAATTAATGAATAGCAAGAAAATGTGTAATTGTACTTTTGGCTTGCATTTCTTTTATAATCTGCTAGAAAAATACGGTGTTTAACTTCATCAGTTTTAATAATAAAACTATATATTTTCTTTTAAAGGAGACAGAATAGCTCTAAATCTATAACGGGAGCCTTAGCAACTGCAGTGAGAATGCCAGGGCATACCTAGCCTGGGGGGCTCAGAACACTTAGTCGGGGCATCTACTGCCGCTTGGTGGGCACTCCCCACCGCCTCTCTGTCCACAAGGACAATGAGAGCAGTAGACTAAGAACTAGGACCCCAAACTATGGATATTTCTGTGTGACTTTGGGCAGGTCCCATAACCTATTTGGGTCTGTTTTCTAACAAGAAAAATGAGAGTCTTGGATTAGATCATTACCAAGTTTCAAGTCCAATAATTCTAAGAAATCTTCTATAGGGGTAAAACTAAAAGTTAAAGGATATAAATTGTGACAACTGTCACAGATATCAATCCAAGGAAAATCATTAAGAATATCTCCAAGACAAACTTGGACTGTTTTGCTTACTTTCAACGTACCTATCACTATTAACCTGTATAGTTTCTACCATGATTATTACCACCTTACTATTGCAGAAGGAGTATCTTTTGCGTTTACAATATCTAAGCTATTCCAATGACCTGCTATCGCACAACATCTCTAAGGCCATACTCCCAAGAAGGAAAAGGGGAGTGGAGGAGGGGTGACTAGAAGGACTTGCAAGATGGGAAATAAAAACATGCACACAACTTCTATCCAAGAAATTATATTGAATGCCATAACAATTCTGGAGGCAAAGGCAGAATTTTGAGGCAAAGATCAAGTTGCTTGCTATAGGGGACACCTGTTCCCATTTTGCCTTTCCTAACGTCACCCTGAATCTTCCAGCCGAGCAATTTGGCTGAAACTGACCCCACTCCCAGCAAGAGGAGCTGGGTCCTGACTGGCCTCAGCCATCCTGTGTTGCCCCTCTATCCCGGCCACAGTGATTGGTTGAGGAAAAGGCACATATCATGGAATGAATGTGCCCCTCCAAAATTCATATGTTGAAATCTCATCCCAATGTAATAGTATTTGGAGGTAGGGCCTGTGGGAGTTAATTGGGTCAAGAGAGTGGAGTCCTCATGAACAGGATTAGCTTTTTTTATAAGAAGAGAGCAGAGATCTAGCTAGCTCTTTCTGCCATGTGAGGATACAACCTGGTAGGGAGCGCTCACCAAAACCTGATCATGCCTGATTTCAGACCTCCGGCCCCCAAAACTGTGATAAATAAACTTCTGTGGCTTATAAGCTACCCAATCTAGTACTTTCTTATAGCAGTCTCAACTGACCAAAATAGCACATGATCAAAATCAGGCCAATCAAGGGCCAGTAAGACTCAACTTGTGGTTAAAACCACCAAAGAAGCAAAGTTTCTCTTTCTCATGGATATGAATGAGGACACTGCCAGGGAGATGTTCACAATCATCTTCAGAAACAAGGGACAGCCTGCTTGATAACAGGACCAATGTCAAGGAGTAAGAGCCAAGAAATGGGGAGAGAAGCCACGTTCTGGTCACTTCACTTGAGTCCTAATTCAGGTCTTACCCAAACCATTTAGTTACAAGGCAAATAGATTCCCCCTTTCCGTTTTAGCCAACTTAGGTTGAGTTTTCCATTCTTTGAAACCTAAAACGTCCTAACTAAAGCACTTTGCTGACTGTTGGGATGGGGATATTGAGTCAAATGAGGGTGCATGCCAGAACCAGTCATGATTCAGGAGACAAAAGTACCCAAAGCAAATAAGTTAGCAGAAAAGAACTAGCAGAGCAGCCCTCGTAGAAAGGGATCCGACATAATTCCACTAGAAGTAGCTGGTTCGCGTCTACATTTAAAAGATCAGGCACACACCATCGTACTGGTGTCATAGGATGTCTTATGTGGGAGAAATAAAAGCAGGAGGCTTCTGAGACTCTACATCTGTCAAAATGTGCAGCAACTCCACTGAGGGTCACGTTGAGACTCAGTGTTCTGCTGAGAGAAAATCAGAAAAGGTAAAAAGGAAGGCAGGACTTAGGAGATGAAAATCATAAACCATTGCCCAAAAGGCCTGGGAAAGCACAATATGACTTAAGGCAGCATCAGTATCTACAGTGTCCAGCACAACAGGGGAAGTGCCCCTAGGCCACAGCAATACGTGCAGTCAGACAAGTGATTTGATGTGGTTCCAGGTAAGTAACCCTGGGACAGGACCCAGGCAAGGTGAGAGGTACAGGAGAAAAGGTCCCACCTCCTGGGGCAGAAGTTGAGATTGGCAAGAACTAAGCAGGAGATGCTCCCCTTTCATCTCAAGTGTGGTTTCTCCTTATTTACTCCCATCCCTGACACTTCAATAACTTTGTAATTCAATATTGTATTTTATAAAGAACTAGGCAGAAATACTGGAATATTCTTGAATCTTCTAAGTTCCATAAAGGAGGTAATTTGCATTTTTTTGTTTACTGCTCTATCCCCAGCATCCAGCACAGTGTCTGACACATAAAAGTTGTTCAATAAACACTTGTCCAATGAATGGGGTACTTGGCAGGCTATCAGGTTCCAGGATACAAAAAGGGGCTTCAGCTGCAATGGGAAAAGTGAAGCATCCCACAGGAAAGACTGGGCTACTGCATGTGGAAAGGGAAAGGTTAATGGGCATGTAGGTACAGCCACTTCATCATTTGCAATAGAGTAAACGCTATACCCCATTCTCTGGGGAGGGGATTGACGGGAAAGTCAGAGCTGACATTTGGCCAATGCACATTAATTCAGCTATACTGGTTGTTTACAGCTGAATCGTCAGTGCCATTGCTACACTAGTTGAATAATTAGAATATCACCCGAGGGAGAATGGGTACTGTACTTTGGAAACTACTCCCTGGTCTGGACAGCATGGCTCCTGGGCCTGGGCAGGGCTAGGCATGCAGACGAAATCCATCAGGGCCAAGGGATGAATCAAGATGGCAAAGGCTGATAAGGCAGGAGCCAGGTTCTGTAGCTGATGCCAGGATACTTTTTCAGTAGCCGTAATGCTTTGGGGTCCTGGGATTAAATCCAGTAAAGGCCAAGAGTAGTCTGAATCTTTTGGAAATTTTATTTATGTCATATAGTTCCCTTTGCACCATGGAGATCAAGATATGCATGCTTGCACCTGCCCCCAAAATAGACATTCTGAAGAAGACGTATATGACCAAAAAAACCCTTCCTCCACTTTGCCACTGAGCTCTCCATTCTTACTTTGTGGATGTTTATCCTGGATAGTCCCCTCCTACTTGAATCTGCATATTCAAGATCATTCACTTATTCATCCATTCATTCAAATGATACGCTTTGGGCTTCCCTGGTGGCGCAGTGGTTGGGAGTCCGCCTGCCGATGCAGGGGACATGGCTTCGTGCCCCGGTCCGGGGAGATCCCACATGCCGCAGAGCAGCTGAGCCTGTGAGCCATGGCCGCTGAGCCTGTGCGTCCGGAGCCTGTGCTCCGCAACGGGAGAGGCCAAAACAGTCAGAGGCCCACGTACCGCAAAAAAAAAAAAAAAAAAGATGCACTTTGAGCTTATCCACTGGAGTTACAATAGTGAACCAAAGATAACACATCCCTTCATTTATAGAGTGTAACGAGAAAGAAAGATAATAAGTAAATAAATAAATAAAGAAGATGAGGTCATTTAGACAGTGATAAGCGCTTTAAAGAAAATAAAACAGGGTAATGGGGTAGAGAGTATCTGTGGGAGAGGGAGATGCGTTAGGTAGAGTGGCAGGGAGGTGCATTTTGAGCCTAAACCAGGATGAGAGAAGGCAGCAAGCCCAGCAGGTATTTGAGGAAAGAGGGTTTGGGAATTAACGACAAGCAAGTGCAAAGGCCCCAAGGAAGAACTGGAAAGAGGACCAGTGTGGCTGGACCATAGCAAGGAAGGAAGGAGGTGAGGTAGCAGAGAAGGTGCTGGATTGTGCCTGGATTGGAAGTCAGGCTTAGGAATTAGGACATTAATTAAGGTTTAATGAAGAGCCTGGGGATTTTAAGTAAATGAGTGGAATTATCTGACTTATTTTAAAAGATCATGCCTGTGTGGCTAACAGACGACAGGGGACAAGTGTGGAACCTGGGAGGACAGTCAGGAGGCTGTTGCAGGACTCTGGGCAAGAGATACTGGTGGCTTAGGTGGTAAGGGTGGCAGTGGACATGAGAGAAGAGGAAAAATTCTCCTTGGGACCCCTTAGCACCTTGTAATAGTTTTAGTCCCTTCCTTATATCCACATCAAAAAATAACAATAGGGACTTCCCTGGTGGTGCGGTGGTTAAGAATCCACCTGCCGATGCAGGGGACACGGGTTCAAGCCCTGGTCTGGGAAGATCCCACATGCCGCGGAGCAACTAAGCCCGTGCGCCACAGCTACTGAGCCTGCGCTCTAGAGCCCGTGAGCCACAACTACTGAAGCCTGCAGTGTGCTACAACTAATGAAGCCTGCGTGCCTAGAACCCTTGCTCCACAACAACAGAAGCCACCACAATGAGAAGCCTGCGCACTGCAACAAAGAGTAGCCCCCGCTCGCTCCAACTATAGAAAGCCCGCATGCAGCAACAAAGACCCAACACAGCCAAAAATAAAATTAATTAATTAATTTTTAAAAATTACAATAGCTCTGAGAATTAACTGTATCCTGGGCACTGTTGTTCTAAGTATGTACTTTTCATATGCAAGCTCATTTCATCCTTTCAACAAACTCATGAGGAAGGCTGTTCTGGGCTAAATTGTGCTCTGCAAAATTCACATGTTGAAGCCCTAACCCCCAATGTGTCGCATTTGAAAATAGGGCCTTTAATTAAGGTTAAATGAGGTCACAAGGGTGGGGCCCTAACCCAATAAAACTAGTGTCCTTATAAGAAGAGAGAGAACCAGGGATGCTCACACACAAAGGAAAGACCATGTGAAGACACAGTGAGAAAATGGCCATCTGCAAGCCAAGGAGAAACCAAAGCTGCCAACACCTTGATCTTGGACTTCCAGCCTCCCGAACCGAGAGAAATAAATTTATGCTTTTAAAGCCACCCCATCTGTGGTATTTTGTTATGACAAACTGAGCAGACTAATACAAAGGCACTAGCATAAGGTAGTGTGGCCTCAGAGCTATGCTTCCCGGGTTCAAATCCTGGCTTCACACTTACTAACTTACCTGTCTCCTTGGCTTCTTAACCATTATGCTCTACTGCCCACCAGAGAAACAGCAATGACTCCAATGAATGTAAATTTACATCAAAATTACATAAACCCTACATATCCCCCAGTGGAAAATGAAGATAAAAAATCCTCGGCCTACAAAGAAGGCAATCTGTCAGTGAGTGGTTCTGTTTAATAGATATGTAATGGGTGGGTGGGAAGAGAACATTGTTTAATACTGGAGTTCAGTGGGAAAAAAGAAGATGTGCCCCCAATGTTTTGACTCCAGACACCTGGCACCTAAATTAAAAATGCATAAAATCCCTCCCCACTGATTGAATCCCTCCCCTCAGCGCATGTGATTGGGTCACAGAATCTCAGGTTAGCCCACAGAAAAACAATGGAATTTCTATCTTTTCCAGACCCTTATGTTTACAAGTAAGGAGACTGAGGCCCAAAATGGCCAAGTAAGTTGGAGTTTCATACAGTTAGTGGGACCCTGCTGTGGAATTGGCCAACTGTAGCTCTAACGGATCCATTTTTTTAATCGCCCTGAAAGCCTATATATTTTAGCAGAAAAGTATGTCCCATCTCAGACATGGCTGAAGTTCAGACAGATCTAATGACCAAAAGAGCTCGAAGAAAGTCTCCTGTGGCTGCTTCTTGCCATTATTTTAATCCTCTTTTCAAGTACACGCAGCTAAAACCACAGCCAGGTGGGTGGGAGCAACTCATCCACTGGAAGGGATGGGGCACTGTACTCGCAGCAGATTTTTTTTTTTCAAATAAATGCTCGTATCCTTCCACATTTTGCAATAGGACCACTTGATGACACAATTTTTTTTCCTATTCACATTCAGCTGCATGTACTTCATTACTTTCTACAGATGCTTTCAGACTCAGATCATGCCAGCTCTTTGTCACTGATACACTCCTGCCATTGAGCTGAAGTTAGCAGAAGGGAGGTGGCATTTTTCCTTTGAATGGCTGAGAAACTCCCTCGCCCCCACATCTAATCAGCCACCAAAGTCTGTCATTTCTTCCTTCCCAATGTCTCTCACATCTGCTTCTCCCTCTCTACTCCCACTGTCACTGCTCTGGTTCAGGACGCAATTGCCTCCTGCCTGGGCTGCTGCTGCAACACCCTCCTCCTGCTTTTCCTACCTCTGGCTTCTTCCTCTTCATTCACCTCAAGTACCACCAGTCTTCTCACTATTTTTATCACTCCCCTGCTCAAAAACCTCTAGGGGCTCCCCATTGCCTAAGGAATAAAGTCCAACCTAAGCTCAGAATTCAAACCCTGTGTGCTGGCCCCAGTCTACCTTCTTAACTAGGTCTCCCACCCTGCCCCCAAATGAGCCCTGTGCTCTAACCAACAGGTTCAACCAAAGTATCCCAAAGATGTCATGCATCAGTTCCCTCCTGTTGTTGCCCTTGTCGTTTATGACTTCCTGACTGTCTTCCACCAAAGCCCTACTGATTCTCTAAGAACCAGCTCTTCATTCCTTCATTCTTCCCTCATTCAACAAGGAATTACTGACAAGCACAGTGCCTCTCCCAAGGTGTTAAAGAGGCAATGAGTGAACGAGACAGACACAATCATTCCTTTATGGCATTTACAGGCTAGTGGGGAAGAGAGATAAATAAATATATAAATAATATAACTACAGTAATATCCACAAATGTGATATAGCCAGTAGGGTTCTTTGAAATAAGGGGAGTGGGAGGTCAGGGAATCCATCTCTGGAGCAGTGAAATTGGAGCTGAGAGCTGAAGAATGGGTTGGCTTGTCGAGACAAAATCATGAAGGCTCCAAGGAGATGAGAGGAGTGGTGAGGAAAGCTGAGATAGGTGCACCCTCCTGAGGGATTAATGTATAGAAAGACAAAGCAGCAGCCACCCCCCAAAATGAAGATGTCACACACTTTGAGTCCTCATTTACCTGTCCCTTCTGCAAGGATAAGAAGACCTTTTATGTGAAAATGGACTACCTGTCCATCACAGATGTGACTGAGTCAATGGATGATGCAGCCATTGGATAAATACCTAGAGCCAATTAGCAAGGATGCTTGGCAGCCCTGCCTGTTGATTCTCCTAGACCTGCTGGGAACACAACCTGAGACATCCCCAAAGTTCCTGAGCATGTTTCCTATGCTGTCCCAACTATCTGTATGTTATATATGCTCACATGTATATACACATACTTACACACACACACACGCACAAATGGGTATTTGTATGAGTATAGATGTAAGGAGATAGAGGTGTGTGTGCTAGTGGGTACTAGGGGATACAAAGATGCTCTGATTAGCCTCTTTTAATCACCAACCATTCTTCATTCTCTGCCCCTGCCTCTTAAGGGCAGACTATTCCTAGACTTACTGGCCACCGTGTAAGTGAGGCCAAATGGCACCTGAATCTGACCAACCCTTGAGACACCTCTGATTCCTTAGGGAGAGCTCAGTTGGCCTCTACTTCCCCACCTTTCCCAAGACTGTGCCAGTTTTAAGTGGACTCAATGCCCTCCTTCTCCATCACCACCCCCAAATTCTATGCCCAGGAACAGAAGTGAAAGCCACAAGAATCCCCTGGGACACATCCTTGCAAGGGCTGGAGGACCCATGTCATTGTGCCTTTGGTTACTTTTGAAGGGGCTGGGAATGAGAAGAGATAGAGGGAACTCAAGGTCATCAGCTTTTTCATAAAACATATCTTATGGGAAAAGGGGTGGAAAGAGGTCTCCAGGCAAAGGAACAGACTTGGGAAGCCCCTTAGGAGGAAAGACCTTGGCATCTCTAAACAGCCATGTTCTTCAAAGTTTGGCTAGAACAAAATGAGTGAGAGAAACAAAGGCTCAAGGGGGATTGTGGATGCCGGCAGGGGCCAGGTAACTCAGATCATTCTAAGTGTGAGGGAAAGCCACTGATGGATTTAAGTCAGACATAGTACCCTCTTCCAACTGGGACCTTCCACACAATTTACCCCAAACCCTGTTCTTTCGGCATCTTGCCATGAGCTGCATGGTGAGGTCTTCTCCATTGGTGTCCACTGATCTCACGCTCATGTTCAACATGCCAGAGTTGAATTTGGCCCCTAGAGACCCCATGAACTTTTTAGGTGGAAACCTCCTAATCTAACTCCACCATGTGACCAGTCAGCTTGCCTTGCTTTCTGCCCTGGCTCTTCCTTTCTACTCTAGTTCACCCATTGGGACTGAAGCCCGGTCCTGAAGTCCAGTGACAACTGACCATCCTGTTGTCCTGTGACCATTAGCGCTGACTGCTCCCAATACCAAGAATGAACCTTGCTAGAATATCCCTGTCCCACCTAAGAAGTTCAGCCCCCTAATGTTCTGATGCTTCCATCATCACAGATTGAGCCACAGGTTCTCAAATTGGTCCATGAACCATCCACATCAGAATCACCAGATATGCTTGTTACATGCAGATCCCCAGGCTAGTCTCACCCCCAGATGTCTAGGTATCTAGACACCTGAATTTTTTTCATTTATTTATTTTTACATCTTTATTGGAGTATAATTGCTTTACAATGGAGTGTTAGTTTTTGCTTTATAACAAAGTGTATCAGTTATACATATACATATGTTCCCATATCTCTTCCCTCTTGCATCTCCCTCCCTCCCACCCTCCCTATCCCACCCATCTAGGTGGTCACAAAGCACCGAGCTGATCTCCCTGTGCTATACGGCTGCTTCCCACTAGCTATCGATTTTACATTTGGTAGTGTATATATGTCCAGGCCACTCTCTCGCTTTGTCACAGCTTCCCCTTCCCCCTCCCCATATCCTCAAGTCCATTCTCTAGTAGGTCTGTGTCTTTATTCCTGTCTTACCCCTAGGTTCTTCATGACATTTCTTTTTCTTAAATTCCATATATATGTGTTAGCATACAGTATTTGTCTTTCTGACTTATTTCACTCTGTATGACAGACTCTAGGTCCATCCACCTCATTACAAATAGCTCAATTTTGTTTCTTTTTATGGCTGAGTAATATTCCATTGTATATATGTGCTACATCTTCTTTATCCATTCATCCAATGATGGACACTTAGGTTGTTTCCATCTCCGGGCTATTGTAAATAGAGCCGCAATGAACATTTTGGTACATGACTCTTTTTGAATTATGGTTTTCTCAGGGTATATGCCCAGTAGTGGGATTGCTGGGTCATACGGTAGTTCTATTTGTAGTTTTTTAAGGAACCACCATACCGTTCTCCATACTGGCTGTACCAATTCACATTCCCACCAGCAGTGCAACAGTGTTCCCTTTTCTCCACACCCTCTCCAGCATTTATTGTTTCTAGAATTTTTGATGAAGGCCTTTCTGACTGGTGTGAGATGATATCTCATTGTAGTTTTGATTTGCATTTCTCTAATAATTAATGATGTTGAGCATTCTTTCATGTGTTTGTTGGCAGTCTGCATATCTTCTTTGGAGAAATGTCTATTTAGGTCTTCTGCCCATTTTTGGATTGGGTTGTTTGTTTTTTTGTTATTGAGCTGCATGAGCTGCTTGTAAATTTTGGAGATTAATCCTTTGTCAGTTGCTTCATTTGCAAATATTTTCTCCCATTCTGAGGGTTGTCTTTTGGTCTTGTTTATGGTTTCCTTTGCTGTGCAAAAGCTTTGAAGTTTCATTAGGTCCCATTTGTTTATTTTTGTTTTTATTTCCATTTCCCTAGGAGGTGGGTCAAAAAGGATCTTCCTGTGATTTATGTCATAGAGTGTTCTGCCTATGTTTTCCTCTAAGAGTTTGATAGTTTCTGGCCTTACATGTAGGTCTTTAATCCATTTTGAGCTTATTTTTGTGTATGGTGTTAGGGAGTGATCTAATCTTGTACTATTACATGTACCTGTCCAGTTTTCCCAGTATCACTTATTGAAGTGGCTGTCCTTTCTCCACCGTACATTCCTGCCTCCTTTATCAAAGATAAGGTGACCATACGTGTGTGGGTTTAATCTCTGGGCTTTATATCCTGTTCCATTGATCTATCTTTCTGTTTTTGTGTCACTCACTTTCAGATTTTTCATCATTAGTGTATAGGAAGGCCAGAGATTTCTGTGCATTAATTTTGTATCCTGCTACTTTACCAAATTCATTGATTAGCTCTAGTAGTTTTCTGGCAGCATCTTTAGGATTCTCTATGTAGAGTATCATGTCATCTGCAAACAGTGACAGCTTTACTTCTTCTTTTCCGATTTGGATTCCTTTTATTTCCTTTTCTTCTCTGACTGCTGTGGCTAAAACTTCCAAAACTATGTTGAATAAAAGTGGTGAGAGTGGGCAACCTTGTCTTGTTCCTGATCTTAGTGGAAATGCTTTCAGTTTTCACCATTGAGGATGATGTTGGCTGTGGGTTTGTCATATATGGCCTTTATTATGTCAAGGAAAGTTCTCTCTATGCCTACTTTCTGCAGAGTTTTTATCATAAATGGGTGTTGAATTTTGTCAAAAGCTTTCTCTGCATCTATTGAGATGATCATACGGTTTTTCTCCTTCGATTTGTTAATATGGTGTATCATGTTGATTCATTTGCGTATATTGAAGAATCCTTGCATTCCTGGAATAAACCCCACTTGATCATGGTGTATGATCCTTTTAATGTGCTGTTGGATTCTGTTTGCTACTATTTTGTTGAGGATTTTTGTATCTATGTTCATCAGTGATATTGGTCTGTAGTTTTCTTTCTTTGTGACATCCTTGTCTGGTTTTGGTATCACGGTGATGGTGGCCTCGTGGAATGAGTTTGGGAGTGTTCCTCCCTCTTCTATATTTTGGAAGAGTTTGAGAAGGATAGGTGTTAGCTCTTCTCTGAATGTTTGATAGAATTCACCTGTGAAGCCATCTGGTCCTGGGCTTTCATTTGTTGGAAAATTTTTAATCACAGTTTCAATTTCAGTGCTTGTGATTGGTCTGTTCATATTTTCTCTTTCTTCCTGATTCAGTCTTGGCAGGTTGTGCATTTCTAAGAACTTGTCCATTTCTTCCAGGTTGTCCATTTTATTGGCATAGAGTTGCTTGTAGTAATCTCTCATGATCTTTTGTATTTCTGCAGTGTCAGTTGTTACTTCTCCCTTTTCATTTCTAATTCTGTTGATTTGAGTCTTCTCCCTTTTTTTCTTGATGAGTCTGGCTAATGGTTTATCAATTTTGTTTATCTTCTCAAAGAACCAGCTTTTAGTTTTAGTGATCTTTGCTATCGTTTCCTTCATTTCTTTTTCATTTATTTCTGATCTGATTTTTTAAGATTTCTTTCCTTCTGCTAACTTCGGGGTTTTTTTGTTCTTCTTTCTCTAATTGCTTTAGGTGCAAGGTTAGGTTGTTTATTCGAGATGTTTCCTGTTTCTTAAGGTAGGACTGTATTGCTATAAACTTCCCTCTTAGAACTGCTTTTGCTGCATCCCACAGGTTTTGGGTCGTCGTGTATCCATTGTCTTTTGTTTCTAGGTTTTTTTTTTATTTCTTCTTTGATTATTTCAGTGATCACTTCGTTATTAAGTATTGTATTATTTAGCCTCCATGTGTTTGTATTTTTTACAGATCTTTTCCTGTAATTGATATCTAGTCTCATAGTGTTGTGGTCAGAAAAGATACTTGATAAAATTTCAATTTCCTTAAATCTACCAAGGCTTGATTTGTGACCCAAGGTATAATCTATCCTGGAGAATGTTCCATGAGCACTTGAGAAAAATGTGTATTCTGTTGTTTTTGGATGGAATGTCCTATAAATATCAATTAAGTCCATCTTGTTTAATGTATCATTTAAAGCTTGTGTTTCCTTATTTATTTTCATTTTGGATGATCTGTCCATTGGTGAAAGTGGGGTGTTAAAGTCCCCTACTATGAATGTGTTACTGTCGATTTCCCCTTTTATGGCTGTTACTATTTGCCTTATGTATTGAGGAAGACACCTGCATTTTTAACAAATGTCCCAGATAATGTTTTCTGACATCAAAGTTTGAGAGCCAACTTTCTAAACCTTGGAATCTTGACAATTAAATTCTGTTTGCACCCCTCCTCCCTAAGCCAATCTTGGCTCACACTGGTCTTTCTGCCAAACACACGCAGGATACTGGGGAATCCAGACCATGCAACTCACAACACAGTCCTGAGAAGAGTGGCTTGCACATGGTTGATACTTTACAAATATGTTCCAAATCATTGTAAATGAACTGAATCTAGGCTAGTAGCCTGCCAGGGCCACTCTAAGCATGCTTGCTTCTGTGTACCATTCTACGTGGGTGAGAGCCATCATTCCAGGACATAAAGTCAGGTGGCAACCTAGATTCTCATGCTAGCTACACATCTTTTCTGCCAACACAAGCAGCTCCCTGAAACTTAGCTGGTCCCTTGGACACTAGATCCTGCAAACCACCTCTGTCACAACCAGCCATGGAACACAGTGGAGAGCAGGATGCCGATATCCTCCTCACATAAAGCACGATGCATTTTAGAGTCATTATTATTACTTTTCTCATGGTAAAATCAGCTTGATTCTGCCCAAATATGTTTCCATTTGGGCCAGTAAGAACAACAAAATCAGTTTTGCTTAATTGATTGCTATAATGGAGAGTTACCTGTAATAACTCTCATTCCTGTCTATAGCACAGGGGCACTGGGGAGCATCTCAGTGTAGGGAAGCAGAAGGGGACATTGTGGAAAGAGTGTGGCTTTGGCATCAGACAGATCCAGGTTTAATCCAGCTAGTGCTCACTAGTTGAGTGACCTTGAATAAGATTTCTGGATCTCAGGTGCTTAACCCCCACCTGGAAACTCAGTTTCCTCATCTGTGACGTGGAAATACGTTCCCAGTTGACATGGATATAGTAAATCATAGTCCTTCTCTCCCTCCCTGGTGATTCATATGAGGCTGGGAAGAAGGAGCCAGGCCGCCCCGCAGTCCTGCCTCTGCTTGCACTTGAGGCTTATGAAATCGGCATCTGTTGTAGGCCCCTCCATGGCCCCTGGGCCTCCCCATCCTCACAGACAGACCTGGGTAAATAATGAAACACAAGCCACCCTGGATAAGCATGTGACAATAAACCAGATTTTCCATAGCTCAGGTCTTCTGCCTGGGTCATGACACTCATTAGTCTTAAGTCATTTAAAAGTCAGAGTAACTTTATACTTTGTGCAAGAATAACTTGCAAAAAAATTTTGTAACTCTGTATGGTGATGGTTGTTAACTAGACCGATTGAGGTGATCATTTTGACACATAGACAAATATTGAATCATTATGTTGTACACCTGAAACTAACATGTCAATTATGCCTCAATTTAAAAAAAAAAAGAGTAACTTGAAACAAGAGCAACTTTGCATTTCACATAAACTCTGAGAGCAGGAGCAGCCCTGCCGCATTCTCCGTTGTGACTGAGCAGAGCACCAGGTCTGGGGTAAGTGCAGGGAGAGCCAGGCCCGGTATCACATTTCCATACAGCAGAGCAATGCCCACCACGTCTCTCTCTCTGCCCCCACCTCCCTGCTCCTCTCTTCAAAAGGAGCGACTTATCAGACCAGTGAAGGTAGGAGAAGGAATTGAATATTCTTCATTCCACCCCTCTCTCCCTCATTTGCAGGGAGCCCTGACCCCTAGATAGTTTCATCTCTGCTTGTTCATACAGTAAGTTTACCAGGTTCAGCTCCAGTAATAACAACAACAATAATAACAACAACCAATGCCCAGTAAGCACTTACAATATGCCACGCACTGATTCAGTATTTTATAGGCATTAATTCATCTAATCCCCACAACAGTACCCTATGAGCCATATTATTATCTCCATTTTACAGATTAAAAAACCAAGGTTCAGAGAGATTAAGTAACTTGCCTAAGGTCACAGAGCTACCAAATGGCAGAGTTGAGATTCAGACTCAGGCAGTCTAATTCCAGTGTCCTTGCTGGGCCCACTCTGTTATACTGTCTCTTATTATACTACAAGGGGGAGGTGTCAATTTGAGGGGTAACTTCAATTCAGGGGGCATGTTTTAGAGAGCCACATTATGGCTATATGTCAAGCATGTTCTCATATTCAGCCATGACCTCCTGGAGGTTAAGTAATGATTTTCAATAGCCCTCTGAAGCCAGGAGAGACAAGGTGCCAGGTGAAAAAAATCACACAAGTGTGTACCCAAAGCTACCTGCTAGATCCACCTGGGAAGAGAGCCCAGGTGTTTGCCAGACACATTGAGCCAACATCCTAATCCATCCATTCAACATCAGAGCCAGCAGGGTATGGGAAGAATAGGATGGGCAGCTATGAAGAGCACATGCAGTATGACTTGGGAGGGAAGGAAGGAAAATTTTAATAGTAATAGCAAGTGTTTACATACTACCAGATACTGTTCTAAGGTCTTTATGTATATTATCTCATTTAATTCACACCACAATCCTAGAGGGAAGGATTGTTATTCAACTTTATAAATGGGAAACTGAGACAGAAGCTAAGTAACATGCCCAAAGCCATGCAGCTGATAATGAGGAGGTTAAGATTCGAAGCCAAGCAGTCTGGCCCAAGTCTACGCCCTTGACCATTACACTCCACTGGAAGGGGAAAAAAAAAAAACAGTGAAAGCAAGCAAGCGAGCTCAGGCTTTGGAGACATACAGAACTGAGTTCAAATTCTGGTTCTACCACTCATTAGTAAAGTAACTAGCAGGTTGTGCAAAATCTCTGAGCCTCAGTTTGCTCCTGTGTAGAAGAGACAGCCCCCCAGCAGGACTCTGAGGGGGATAAAGTAACTTACCAAGTGCTAAGTGTCCAAGAACCTGGTAGGAAGTCAACCAGCATGTTTCACCTCCTCCCACCATCATGGTGCCAGGCCCTGTATTGGCCCTGGAGATGCAAAGTTGCCTAAATATCATCCCTGTCCTCAAGTATCTCCCTCCCTTGCACAGTGGGGTGGAGGGAAACAGGATAATAACATAAAGTGATGCATACAGTGAGAGAGGCATGAGCCTAGTGCTACAGAGGACAGAGGAGAGAGTGATTTCTTCTGCCCGGGAGGATCAGGCCCTTGGACCTGGATTTGTTGGTTAAATGGGAGTTAGCCAGGTGAGGGAAAAGAGTGAATATTTCCATCTAACTTGAAAACCTTTTACTGCCACCGTTGTCAAGGTCAACACAGCATTTAGATTCCATCTTCTCTTCCTGCGACACTATAGGGAGGTTAAGAATATCTGTTTCACTAACTTTCTTTGAAGGACATCACAGGCCAATAGCAAGAGAGCTGACCCCATCCAGAGCGTTGCCTGTGGGTTGCATTTTAAACTGTTATTGTTTGCTCATAACACAACAGGGAACCCAAGGGGCTGTTTTATATTCCGAATACCTAAGGATTATAATCCATTATAGGGGCGTATTTGTTCCCAGAACTGAGCTAATGCTGGGCAAAGCTGCAGAATTAATTGCCCTGAAGCTATAAATCTCCTATTTATTTCTTGATGAGTTTACAATGACAACTTGTAAATTCCCCCACACATGTCTACCTATACACACACACACACACACACACACACACACACACACACACACACACAGACATACAAACAAACACACACTGCCTGGTAGGGAAGGTCAGCCAGGGAGTTGACTTTATCAGTGACAACAACATAATAATGGCAATAAGGAGAGAACAATTCAGTGAGCACTTCCTGCATGTGAGGCTCTACACCAAGTGCCAAAGCTCAGTCCTCATAGCAACCCTGTGAGGTAGGTTCTATTGCCCTAATTTTCAATAAGGAGGCAGACTGAGGCTTAGAGCAGCTCAAAGAAGTAAAGTAACTTGCTTAAGATACAGAGCTAGTAAGCAAAGTCAGAACTCAAGACACAGAGCTAGTAAGCAAAGTAAGAACTCAAACCCGAAGCCACGGATAGCAGGTGCATGTCCATACCTATAAGCTGTCAAGAGACCCTCGGGACAAGAGTCAGGGTCCCCACTGAGTGCTAATATCCATCAGATCTGTTCTTTGCTTTTCCCACAAGGACCAACACAATCTCAAGCAAAGACTTCTAGGGAATCAATATGTGGGTTCCCCAGACTTAGGGTGGAGCCCACCATGCACACTGCCACTGGGGCTGGAAGAGCGCAAACTAGGAGCTTGCAGGGTCAGTAGTTTGCAAACCAAGTAAAACAGGCACCTGTTCCAGTTCCCAGTCCAAGAGGCTGGGTAGTGGATGGGATGGAGGGACAGCTGGGAAGTGCTCAGAAGATGATAAATGGAGATGTGGAGGAAGAAAAGGAAAAGGGAGGGTGAAAGGAGGAGACTGTCATAATTGAGAGTAAGAGGAAAATAAGGCAAATTAGCAAGTTTTCAGAAAATAGAAACTCAGGAAGCAGTTGCTAGGGCAATGTAATAAATTCTGCCCAATGACATATTCCTCACTCAGGGGTCCTTGAGACAAGCTGAGCAAACACAATACCAATTCCTACTTTATGACATCTTAAAGGAGCTGTCTAATTCAGGATACAATCTGTAGTGGCCCCAAAATAAGCCTGAGCCCTCTGTGCTCAATACCTCTGACCCAAGCCTTATAGTAAGATTATGTAAGATTATATAACAAGGTTATATGAAATTCATTCACTCAACAAATATTTATACCATAGTGCCAGGCAGTGTGCTGCGAGCTGATGATATAGTAATGAACAAAACACTCCCAGGCCTTAACACCTAGGAGAGGAGACAAACAGATAGGTAAAATATAAAGTATGCTATAGGGCCATGGGTTCCATGGAGAGAAATAAAGTATGACTTAGGGAGTATCAGGTGGGAGATGGGAACAGGGTGTGACTTTCCATAGAAAGTCAGAGAAGGCCTCACATAAAGGTGAAAATGAGTTGAGATACAGAGAAGGTAAGGGAACAGTGGGGGAAAAGGTTTTCAAGCAGTGAGAACAACAAGTGCAAAAGCCCTGAGGCATAAACATGCCTGGCATAGTCAAAGAGCACCGAGGCCAGCATTTCTGGGTCCTAATGCGCAAGGAGAAAAGAGATGAGGTCAGAGAGGTCAAGGAGTGGGGGGGTCTGACCCCATTAGGGAACTTCAGCTTTTATATGAGTCACATGGGGAACCACTGAAGGCTTCTGAGCAGAGGGGTGACAGGAAGAAGCTTATGTCTGTCTGACCAGCATCATTCTGGATGTTAAGCTGAGAATAGACTTGAGTGGTGTAATGGAGGAAGCAGGGAGACCAGCCAGAAATTCAGTTGAAATCCAGGTGAAATACAATGGGGACCCAGGTCAGGGTGGGGTGGCAGCAGAGGTATTGAGTGGCTAAATCACCATCGGCCGAAGGACTGGATGTGGAGGGTGAGGGCTAGAGGAGTCGAGGTCAACTCCAAGGTTATTCACACCCAACTCTGAGCTCTAAGCTCAATTCCTACAAAGCTCTCAAGTCTCAGCCCCCTTGAATACAATGTGAAGACATTTTATTCTTCATTTTGTTTCATTTCCTTATGGTAAGTATGAATTGGGGTAGTTGTAGGGATTACGATGTACAGGGGAAAATGAATCCCTTCACATTTAAATCCTTCACATTAATTACGCACTGTTCACAGATCTCACTTAATCCTCCCCACACCTC
Source organism: Aethalodelphis obliquidens (assembly GCF_003676395.1). NCBI lineage: Eukaryota > Metazoa > Chordata > Mammalia > Artiodactyla > Delphinidae > Aethalodelphis > Aethalodelphis obliquidens. Next base: position 3,903,533 of record NW_020837965.1, on the reverse strand, counting down.
AGGGAGGTAAGCACCACAATCACCACTTCATATACTAAGGTTCAGAGAGATGAAGAGCTTGTCCAGGGTCACACAGCATTTAGTCTTAGAGCCCAGATCTCCTGACTGCATATTTCATGAGCTTTCTATTACCTCAATGTTTTTCATTTTGTCAAAGTTCATTCAACAAATATTTATCGAGCAACTCTAGGGTAAATATCAGGCACTGTGTTTATCTTTGGTATGTAGCAGGAAAGTCATGATCCTGGCACTGAAAGAGCTCTCAGTCCTGGCTCAGCAGGGGGACAGACCCAGCCCCCCTCCGCTGTCCACACTGGGAAGTGCATTCCTCTGTGCTTGGGGAGAGAAGGGGCGAAGCATCCTCTGTTCTTCCCCCTTCTCCCTCTTCACTTCCTCCCATTCATAAGCAGGCATGAAGGAAAACTCTAAGGAGTTTTCCTTCTCCCTGGAAAACTACTAGAATTCAGCTGTAGAGCCACTGGCTTGGAACTGGCATGCTGACCCGGTGCAAATGAAGTCACTGTTGCCCAGACCCCCGCTGGGTGTGGCAGAATTGGCTGCAAGCACAGAAACAATAAAGAAATCTCTAACATGTGCCAAGGGAGGGATTATCACATGGGCTCTTGCTTTTTATGAAATAGGAAAAGTGGATTTTTCTAGTTGACTGCATTTGATCGTTTTTCCTCCATTTGTTTTAAAGTTGAACATCTGATCTGGCAGGGACTTCTCACATTCAGCTGAAAAAAGATGTCTTTTGAGCTCCTCTCCCAACCTCCCATCAAACAGGATGGGGTTGGCAGGGCTTAGAGCATCATCCCACCACCACTCCTAACACATCACAGCCCTCGGCATAAATCTGCTTAAATTCCTTCTAATTTTGTCCATGCTTACCCACCCAAGCACCTTTTCCTTCCGGGTTTAATAAAAAAAATCTCTTTATATTTTCCCCATGGTCTCACTATATTTTCTCTCTGTTACCTCTGAATTCTTTTATAGAGCGCCCTGCTGTAGGTTACTACTGCCACCTGGAAGCGAAAAACAGGACATCCCAATAGGACCAAGAGGCCCAGAAATCTTCCCTATCCAAATCCGAACTTAGCACAATTGCTGTCACTGCCTAGGAAGGCTCTGAAGGAGAGACAGCAGCAAGGAGCAGGGCAGGGCACCTCAGTTCTCAGGCTGCACACCCGTCACCTGGATCTTCTTAACACACAGATTCTGATTCGGTAGGTCTACAGTGGGCCCGAGATTCTGCATCTCTAAGGAGCTCCCAGGTGATGTCCATGCTGCTGGTCCACGGATCACACTTTGAGCAGCAAGGACAAAGTAGAAAGCCCATGGGTTAGGAAACCATGGCTCTACTACTAATTCATCAGTCTTGCAAGTGGACAAGATTTATGTCTCCAGAATGTGGTTTGCAGAATATAAACCCCTTATGATGCTGTTAAGAAAAAAAAATTATGGTCAATCTCAAGTAGGTTTGGGAAATACTACATACTTTATAGGTACACCACACCAGCTATCAAAGTCCCTGTAAAGTCCTGTTGCAATATTGCTCAATCTGCTTACCCTAGTGGGATGTACCTTCAAGGTCAGGAGACAGTTAACCCCGGGATGGCCCTAAGCACAGATCCATTGAAGGGAGAGCGCCAAGGTTTCTGAGGTCACCTACTGACAGGTGTCAGGGAAACCTTCAACTTCTAAACACTCACGTTAAAGGTCCTCAACACAAAGAGCCTTGGATAATTTAACCACTTGTCCTCCAGGGGAAGAAACCCAATACCTTAGCCCTCCCATAGCCTCTACTCCTTTGCACCCAGAATATCCCCAGAAGCAGCCCCAAAATTCATAGGCTGGCATCCCCCACCAAGACCAGCCTTCACCAAATATCTGAAGAGGATCCAGGGAGCAGCTATAAACCCAGCAACAAGAAACCCTGTCTGCCGGGCATATCCATGCGGATGCTTGTCACAGAGACGATACAGCAGACTGCTGGGAGTTAATATTCTCTCCTGTTCCCAACATGATCTGTAAGTTTTCAGCCACTAAAATGCCAGCCATAGGCCATCCTTGTGACAATAATTCTGTTTCTATCCAGGAAGGGACTTTTCCTTGGGACCTGTTATCACTTAGGCATAAATCTTCCTTCTTAAGTACCTCTCCTCCTCCCTCCTTTCCAAGTAAGCAAGGGAGAGGCTGCCAGGGTATTCTCCCCTCAGATCCAAGATCTGGAGGCACCCTCAACAGCAGGGCCTCCGTTCTAGAGTGAGGTCTCAAGGAGGCATATTTCCAGGAAAAGAATCCTGGCTCCACAGAAACTCGAAAAGCACTGTCTCCCATGGGACCTAATCCTTGCTCTGCAAACAGAAGATCTGTAAGGTTGGCTGAATAGTCTGTGGATTTAGGCAGCAGAACCAGGAATTCTGATCAGCTAAGTTGAGGAAATCCTTTCTCTCTCAGAAATCTCTTCCTAATCCTAAACTTGGAAGCTTTCTATACCAACAAGACTTGAGAGAGAGCAGGCAAAACCAACTTTAGCTCTCCACCTCTCCACCTCTCCTGTACAAGCCAAATGGTCAAAGAGCTCACAGCTAGTACTGAGAACTGGCTCTCACAGCCTCTAAGGGTGAGCTCTCTAGCCAAAGAGAGCTGCAGAAACTCTGTCCTCATGGCTTCCCAGGGACTCAAGAGCGAATGTACCAATAAAATAGTTATACAGCCCTCTGTTCTGAAAAACACTTTGTAACTTGAAGCTATAGCATCAGCTGTACTAACCTCTGGGACACAAAGTGGGGCAGGGGAAAGAGAGACCAGTGGCCAAGACCCAATAGAATCATTTCAATTTTTAAATAATTTTTGTAAATGTTCAAGCAGAAAATAACACTAATGGAATTGATTGTCCTATTAAAACTTTTACTACATGTAGCTCAGTGAAATTACAAATTAATAAATGCAATGAACTGCATAAACTCTTCATTTAGTAAATGCCTACCTGGCTCCGCTGGGGCGGGGCAGAGCCCGGGCAGCAGGGCGGGGCAGGAGGACGGGGAGGAGGAACAGATGCTGAGACGAATCAAGCTCTCTGGGGTCATCACCAAGGGGCCTTTATTTATGGCTCTATCTACAAGAATGATGTGACCTCTACCCTCCCTCTCATAGTTGCACTGAAATGGCCATTCAGTGTGAAAGTATGCTAGGAATGCAGAGAAAGAAAATGAAGACAAGTCCCAGGGTCAGGCTCAAGGTCAGCTCTGCACAGTCTCTCTCAGCTGTCTCATTGGCAAATAGGAAAGTTCCTTAAGCCATGGAGAAAGCGGACTGAGGATAAAGACAGAATCTGTCCCAGAGGTCCTGGGCCCATAAGTTTCAAGAGCAGACACCGCCCCAAAAAACTCAGAGAATCCAAAAAGCCAAGCCTGTTCATGGGAGAGGAGGCAGAGAGGAATGCAACCCTATCACCTCCCAGAAGGCCCCTATATTAGTCTGGAATCAAAGTACCATAGACATGGTGACTTAAACATTTATTTCCTCACAATTCTGGAGGCTGGATGTCTAAGATCAAGGTGTTAGTAGAGTTGGTTTCTTCTAGCCTCTCTCCTTGACTTGCAGATGACCATCTTCTCCCTGTGTCTTCATGTGGTCTTCCCTTGGGATGTCTGTGTCCTAATAAGGACACCAGTCATATTGGCTTGTGGCCCACTCATATGACCTAATTTTAATTAAATTCCCTCTGTAAAAATCCTAACTCCAAATACAGTCATATTCTGAGGTATTGAGGGTTAGGACTTCAACATGAATTTAGGGGGAAACAATTCATTTTCCCCCTCCTCCTTTCACCCTCTCCCATAAACTTCCAGCTGCTGAAAGATCCAGAATGCCAGCCAGTTCTTATCACCCTCACAGATCAGGTCAGAGGGAAGCAGAGGTGCTCTCATACACACCATCTTCCACTCTGTCCAAAGCCCAAAAAGCCATTTCTCCCTCAATTCACCTAGGGATCCCTACCTAGCCCCTATTACCAGAGGTTTCCATACACGTGGTGGGACCCTATGAGTAGGACCCCAAGCTGACCTTCCCTCTCCCTTCACATACCAGTTAAGCACTCCTCCCTCCCTCTCCCCTGCCCTGTTCATTTCAGGATTACCACATTCAGAGAGCCTACATGACCTATTTAGGCTCTGACCCACTTACAACAGAAATACCAATCACAAAACTATCCAGAAGGAAAAAAAAAAAAGATGACCACAAATTTAACTGATTATAAATAAGAGGGAATGATGGAGAAGAAGCCTTCACTGATTTACCTACTGCTGATGCTACTGCAGATGTCCTGAAGGTGAGCTATTAAGGAAATTCGGGCAACATCCAGGTAGCCCCTTTGGCATCAAAGCACTCTGTGGGTTTTCCAGCCTTATAAGTGGCCTGGAAATCAATGAAATAGGTCTGTTTACCTTTTTTCGCTCAAAGATGGGATGAGCATCTCTAAGTGTCTGGAGGAAATTATTTCCTGCCAAGGGATGGGACAACCCATTACACAAGTGTGAAAATTAGGGAATCAAGATGGATACTGGATCAGCCTTTCCCATCCACCTCGAACCAAGAATGAGTGGGATTATTCTAGTGGCCTTTGAAACAGGTTTTTGTAGTAAGGACATATCGGGGTAGCTGCTTGACTCACAACAGTAGTTTATCTCCTTTTCTCTGGTCCATTTCCCAAAGGTAGCTGTGTCTTTGCTATGTGAGTCTGAAGCTCCTGTCACAGCTTATCAGTTCCAGGAAAGACACCTGATCCAAGCCTGAGACAATCAGATTCTCTCGCATAGGAATTTGAGACTTCAGGAGTTTTGAGGTTGGAGATCTTTGCTATTCCTCAGACTTCTGGTAAGGTAGCAACTGGGGACTCCAGGCAGGCCTGGTTCCTGCTCTTCCTGAGGCCTGGCTAGTGTCTTCTACAGATTCTGACACCATCCCAATATCCTTCAAATTAATTGCCCATTTGGCTTACATTCGCCAGGGTTGGTTTCTGTTCGTTGCAATCAAAAGAATCACAAATGATAAAATTTATTTGTATTCATCTTTTAGTCCCAGTACCTACCATAAGATTTAACATATGGTAGATATTCAATAACTTTGTTTTAAATTTATGAAAGCCCAATTTCCCCCTGCCACTCTACATGAGATAAGATTAAGAAGAATGACAGAATGTCCTGTGGTGGACAGGAAAAGATTCTTTGGTGCCAACTTTTCCTGACACAACAAATTATAAAAACACTCTGCTTCTGATTTTCCCTGAAAGGGGAAGACAGGCTTAAATTTTCTAGTTGAAACAATTACCTGGTGCCAGATGCCCAGGAGGTCAGAGGAGGGAAGTACTGGTTCCTAACATCTCTTGTGGAATTCTCAGTGCTGCCAAGGGCAGGCTGAAGGCAACAGACATTTCTCTGTCTTGCTGGGATCTGCTCACCCCAGGTGAAACTTTATGCATGTGTATCCTTACTGGGGCTCCTCACATTTGTACATTCTCCCCACGCAACTTCCATCCATTTGCATGGCCTGGTCTAGGACTTGGGATATTCACCTAGACGTCACTCCACCCATATCCATCCACCCACTCACCCAACAACTCACGCTGTGATATTCACTGAGCCCCTGGCTGGGCCTTGGACCCTACATCTAGGTGACTGTGCCAGTATGAGCAACATGGTGAGTAGGACAACCCTCTAAGTTCACTCCAGGCCCTCCACTGACCCCTAGACTTCTCAAACACCCTTCTAAATAATCTCTCAGGTCCCAAACTCTTCCTTCTCTAGTCCAACTTCACTACACCCAGACTAGATTCTCAAGATGCCAACTCAGCTTAACCATGTTACTTTTCTACTCAAAACCTTCAATAAAGCCGAAACCTTTAGCTTTGCATTCAAAAACACCCAGAACCTGGATCCAATCTATTTTTTAAATTTTATCTTGAATCTTCCAAATGTAACCCCTGCATGAAACCTCTACTCTCACACTAGCAGCCTGCCCACCGCCTCACTGCTGGCAGATGCCTGCAAGCCTGGAGCTTCTAGAAGCCATGTTGCCAACACGTGTGGGGAAAGAAGCCAACACAGAGAAAGCAGGACCGAGAGATGGAGAGAAAGATTCCTGATGACATCACTTGAGAACCAAGATTGGCCTCAAGCTGTATCTACGTGTGGAGGTTTTGGCTAAAACATCTTTTTGTTTGTTTCTTTTAGCTTGAACTTTTTTTCCCCTCACAACCAAAAGATAATATATCCCCCTACCCCTCATGGCCCATTTTTAGTCCCTGACTCCTTTTCAAAGCCCTCTAGGATGTGGCCATGGCTCTTATCTATCATTTCCTATAATATTATGTCTATCACTCATGGAAACCTTTCTGTATACAGCCTAGTGACAGCTTTTCTTTTATTTTTTTTGCGGTACGCGGGCCTCTCACTGTTGTGGCCTCTCCCGTTGTGGAGCACAGGCTCCGGACGCGCAGGCTCAGTGGCCATGGCTCACGGGCCCAGCCGCTCCGCGGCATGTGGGATCTTCCCGGACCGGGGCATAAACCCGCGTCCCCTGCATCGGCGGCGGACTCTCAACCACTGCGCCACCAGGGAAGCCCTATTTCTTGATCCTTTATACAGGTGAGGGGCTCTCACTATCACCAGTCCCCTCCCAAGCCCCCCCCTTCCATCCCAGCTTGCTAAAACCAACACCTGGTTCAGCAGTCAGAGGCACAGGCTAGGGCAGCCTCAGGAACCCAGGGGGAGCAAATGCTGTTCAGTCTTCCAAAGCTACTTACCCAGCTGCCCGTTCAGAACCCACTCCGGCTGAACCTTGGATTCCAGCAGCCAATACAGTCAAGTTGTCTTCCCACAGTGACCAGCCAGGGGAAGAAGGTGAAAGAAGGTTTCAGAGGAGGTGGTGGAAGAGAGAAAGGAGAGGTCAAAGTTAGAGGAAGAGAAAGCCCCAGGCCGAGACTACCTGCTGATGCGCAGAGCCACGAGCTGAAGCCAAGGAAGGTGCAGACCTGGAGTGTGAACTGCAGCTGGGACCCGGGCCACCTGAGGATGCTCTGTACCTTCTGCTTGTGTTGCCCCTTTCTCCACTTAACCCTGAATTGCTTCTGAGACCAACCTGCAAGGGAGCTCTCAGAAGGCACACCTTCCTGTAGGGGCTATCTACCAGGAGGTAGTGTCAGGTCCCACAGGTTAAATGCTCCATCCTACTAAACTGCTCCCTCCTCCCCCAATTTCAGACACCAGTTGCAAGCCCAGGTGTCACCTGCGTTTCTGATCAACCTGTTATGGATTGGAAGTTCCCACTGCCTCCTCCTTCATTTTGATTAACTTTCTAGAGTGGCTCACAGAACTCAGAGAAACATTTTACTCATTAGGTTATCAGTTTATTATGAAAGGATACAACTCAGGAACAGTCAGACAGAAGAGATGCTTAGGACAAGGTACGGGGAAAGGGCACAGAGCTCCCATGCGTCTCCAGGCACGCCATGCTCCCAGCACCTCCACGTGTTCACCAACCCAGAAACTCTCCAAACTCCATACTTCAGAGTTTTTACGGAGGCTTCATTACATAGGCATGGTTAATTAAATCATTGGCCATCGATGATTAACTCGACCTCTAGCCCCTCTCCCCTCCCAGAGGTCAGGAAGTAAGATTGAAAATTCACACCTCCAATCACGTGGCTGGGTCTCCTGGCAACAGCCCCCATCCTTAGGTTACCTAGGGGCTTTCCAAAAGTCATTCCATTAACATAATAAAAGCCACCTTCCTAGCTCTTGTCACACAGGAATTTCCGAGGGTTTTAGGAGTTCTCTGTCAGAAATGCGACAAAGATCAAATACATACTTCTTGTTATAAATCACAATATCACAGGTCTGTAGTATTAGCATCTTCTCACAGATCAAGGAGGAAACCAGAGCCTAGAGAGGTAAAGTAACTTGCCCGGGTCACACAGTTATAAGTAGGAGAGCCAGAGCCAGGATTTAAGTCCGAAAGTCTGGCTCTGGAGAATCTGTGCTCTTAAGCATCAAGCTAGGCCGACATTAATGTCCCATTTACGGATGAGGCAGCCCAAGACCCATGTCACAGTGACATGACTAGATAGTAGCAAATCTAGGTCTTCTAGAGCCAGGCTATTCTCACCATCCCATCTGATCACCAAATTCCCAAAGTATATTTGAACAAAAATAGGACAATGAGGATCCAACTGCTTTCTCATTCCTAGAATCCAACTCTCACTCCTGTACCCTATCTCTGCCCTCCACTCTCCAGTCTTAAGTCCTCTGCTCTTTAAATGGAGCGAAATAAATTAACTACATTGATGGGTTTTTCTCCTCTCCTTCTCCCAGCCTCACCAACTCGGTCTTCAGTCTGCCACCATAAATCACTGGCAATTCAAAAAATGGTTTCTGAGAAAATGGGCCTTCGTGTCTTGATGGATGTGTAAATTTCCATCTCCTCCATACATGTCTCACATTTCAGAGGGAAAAGAATCTTTATTGGCATTAGCACATTCATGAGTTTAAATAAAAACAAATACATCTCTATTGACTGTAGTTATTATGCTCGGTTTCATGCAACGTAAGTGCTTCAAATAAAAATAGATTGGTCGGAGTGAGTGTGCATCGGTTCCAATAACGATGCAGCCAGTTTCCGTAGCATATGCGTTTCAGTTAATGTTCCCCCAGCTTGCAGGAGGGGAAGCACATTACTGCATGGAGCTTTTAGGCTCCATTTTCTGTCTAAATGCTCCAGGTAGGTGTGAATGTTTACTAGTGTCATGAAATGCATCTGGCAGGCAAAGCCTGGCCTTTGCAGAAGAGACCAAAGTGCAATTGCTGAAGATGGGCCAGACTGGGCAGAAAGTGCAAATCCTGTGGCATGTGAGCCCAGCAGCAACCCACCAAATGTGTACGCAGTACCTACTGCATGCCTGTCACCTGAGCAAGGGCCAACCTAGGACTGAATATTTAGAATTACTTATTTAGGCTCGTCTCCTGAATGGGGTAGTAGCTCATGAAAGGAAGGGCAACTCTCTGTTTTAATCATCACGAATTCTCTAAGTCAGGTTAAAGGCATGGGCCTGGGCATCAGACTACCTGGATTCAAATCCCAGCTCCATCATTTAAACAGTAAGCAAACATTTACGGAGCACCAACTGTATACCAGAACTTTTTCTAGGTGCTGAGGCTACAGCACTGAGCAAAGTCTCTGTTCCTATGAAGCTTACATTCTAGAGCAGGGAAGGTTTAACTCTAAGTAAGAAACATTTCTTGAACTTCAGATTCTTCATCAGTAAGATGGGGATAATAGCACCTGCTTCATGGTGTTGTTGTGAAATTTAAATAAGAAAATTCCTCTGATGTATTTGGCACAGGGTCTGGCATACAGTAAGGGCTGAATGTCAGCTCCCAGCATATTCATTGTCAGTAAGGACACCTCGTATGCAGCATTTTAAATTCTTTTGGCCTTTCTTCTTATTCTAGCCCCTATTGCGGCCAACAGCTCAGTGGCCGCTGATAGGCTCCTACAGGTACAGCCTGACAGTCCATTCACCTTAGGCCCATGTCTAAGACTTCTCACCTCCCATCCTAAGGCTCCTCTGCTCATGTCAAGCCTTGGTCCCCGTGTAAATGCAACCTGGAACTACAGTGGAGTTAGCACGTTGGGGAGAACCTCTAGCCAGGGTGTTGTGGGTTGAACTGCATACCACAAAAAGCTATATTGAGGTCCTAACCCCTGTGACCTAAGAAATACATACGCCCTGGTTTCCTGGCACACAGCTCCTAGAACCCTTGGAACCTTCGAAGTCCTAAGTGTCTTCTTATATGCTAATGAGATGACTGGTGGTTGGGGTCTCCTGGATAGCCTCAGGATAGGGGCTGGTTGTCAGGGGAACCAACTGTGTGATTACAGGGTGGGAACTTTCAACCCCACCCACTCACCCCCAGACCTCCAGGGAGGGAGAGGGGCTAACGGTTGAGTTAATCACTGATGGCCAATGATTTAATCAATCATGCCTAAATAATGAAGCCTCCATAAAAATCCCAAAAGTACTGGTGAACTCCTGGAGTTTCCTGGAGGGTGGCGTGCCTGGAGAGGGCATGGAAACACTGCACCCCCTTCCCCATACCTTACCTTGTGCATCTCTTCCATCTGGCTGTTCCTGAGTAGTATCCTTTTATAGTGAACTGGTAATCTAGTAAGTAATCTGTTTTCCTGAGTTCTTTGAGCCATTCTAGCTCATTACTGAGCCCAAGGAAGGAATTGTAGGAACCTCCAATTTATAGCTGGCCAATCAGAAGTACAGGTGACAACCTGGACTTGTGATTGGCATCTGAAGAGGGCGCAGTCTTGTGGGACTGAACTCTTACGTGGGATCCAATGCTATCTCCAGGTAGATAGTATGAGAGTTGAGTTAAATTATAGGACACCTAGCTACTTTTGTAGAATTGCTTGGTGTGAGAAAAAACACCCACATATTTGGTGTCAGAAGTGAAGTACTGAGAGTAGTACTGTGAGTCCAGGGAGAAACAAATTTTTCCCTTTCACCCCAGTACCTATAAATGTGATCTGATTTGAAATAGGGTCTTTGCAGATGTAATCAAGTTAGGTTAAGGACATACTTAAATAGAGTGGTTCCCATATTCAATGGCTAGTTTCCTTATAAGGAAAGAAGGATCTGGAGATACACAGACAAAGAGAGACGGAAGAAGGCCATGTGAAATAGAAGCAGAAGTTAGAATGATGCAGCTACAAACCCAGGAAAGCTAAGGATGCCAGCAACCGCTGGAAGCTAAGAAGAAACAAGAAAAGATGCTTGCCTAGAGCCTTCAGATGGAGAATTGCCCTTGCCAACAACTTGATTTCAGACTTTCAGCTTCAAAACTGTGAGAGAATAAATTTCTGTTTTTGTGGTATTTGTCATGGCAGCCCAAGAAAACGAATACACATGGGGTATAGAAGTGAATGGGTAGATGCTTCTTCCTTACCCGCCCTGGACAGGTGGCCCTGGGATATGTTTCATATGGCCTCTCAGATGTCCCATGGTGTCTGTCACCCAAACACCCATAGTCGTGGCCACCCCAGTAGTACACCCTTGTTGGGGCTCTCCCTCCTTCCTTGTTTTGTCTTTCCTGTTGCTCACTCCTGCCCCCTGGGATCACCCTTTAATAAAGGACTCCTACATACGCTATTTGTCTCAAGTTCTGCTTTCTGGGAAACCCAGGTTAAGACAGCTAGTACCTGGCAGGCACATGGTTGACATTCAATAAATGTGTACTGACTGACTGAATAAATGAATGAAGATATAAATGAACACCAATCCTGTCCTCAAGAGGCTTTCAATTAAATTATCAAAACAAAACACACACACACACACACACACACACACACACACACACACACAATATATGAAGAAATAAATTGTAGAGGCATTGGGAGGACAAAGAAGAACTTGAAATTCCCAGCTGCCTGACTGAGCCCAGGTGGTGGGTAGAGCAGCCATTTCTAACATTTTCTATGGCTTTGATCTCTGGCACCTCCACACACATATTAGTCAGGGTTCTTAATTGCAAACAACAGAATCCACTCTGATTAATTTAAGAAGAGAGCTTTGGTAAAGGACACTAGAGAGCTCATAGAATTTCCAAGAGGACCACTCTGTGAAGAACAGTATTAATCATATCATAAGTGTTTCTCTGGGGAATAAAAAGCCACGAGAAAAATAACAGCCACAAATCAGATTCTGCTGGCTGAGCAAACCAGTCCCTGGCTGTATTCTGGAAAATCTGGGAAATCCACAGGGTGGCCTTGGCCTTGGGGAGAGCACTCTAATCCAGAGGTGAGCCAAGAAGAGGGAAATGAACCATCCACACCTCACCACCCTGGGGGCCCTCAGGGTCAGCTGATTGCAATCTCTTTTCCAGGGCTTTCCATGTTACTAAAATGTTCAAGCTTTCCTATCTGTTAAGTAGCTAAACCAGGATTGCAGGCCAGGGTCCAGGTCCTCGATGCTCAAACCCTCATGTGGTTTGTGAACAGGCAGGGGAAGCACTGCTAAGCTTGTTAGAAATGCAGAATCTGGGACGTCAACCAAGAGTGGCTGATTCAACATCCAGGGCTTAACGGGATCCCCCAGCCGATCTCTGTGCACATCAAAGTTTGAGATGCACTGGTCTGGTCCCTTTCCTTAATTCCAGTGGTTCCCAAATCTGGCTAATCATGAGGCACCCCCCACCAGAACTTTTTAAAATGTAGATTCCCAGGCTCCACCCCAGATGAGCCTATCGAACAGGCCTGGAGTGGGCCCAGGTCACTGTGTTTTTTAGTTTTAATTTCCTGGGAGGTTTTCATGATCACCTAGGTTTGGGAACTGCCACCCTCCAGGATACAGCTGTGGTCCCTCAATAACCATCCTCTCAATCAGCAGGAAGGCCAGGAGAACAACATTCTTGGGAATCACCTGGCAAACCTGACCAACATGCAGATCCCCAGTCCCACCCCAGAGATTCAGATTTCAAAGAGTCTGGACAGAGCCATCATAAGACTGTAGGAGGTCCCAGGTACTGTTACCATGGCGGCTCCAGCCCGCCTCATAAGGGACATATTAAAAGCCATTTTCTTCCCAGTATAAATGTAAATGATATGTAACTATGAGAGAGTGGATTGACTTGTGGTTGATGAGTTGACATAGCTACATTTTCTAGACATTTAATTAAACATTTATTAATTTTGATTTTTCAATTTTCTTTTTATATATTATGGCCAGTATTTTTTCCTCCTCAGGGTTCAAATGTTTACAAAGGCCGCTGAAGAGCTTATAAGCTTTTCCACCATGTACTGTGCCTGAAGCACTGAATGGATACAGTGATGGTGTGTTTGGGAAGGGCTCAGGACTCCGCATTTTAACAAGAACCCCAAGGTGACCCTAGAGGTGTCCTCAGACCACACCTTGACCGCTGGCCTTCAGAGGAATGAGGGACATCTCCAGGGCGAACCTTCATTACAACTAGCTGGGAAGGAAAAGCCACCTGGGCTGGCAGGGAGGAGGGATGGCGAGAGTTCTGCTGACCAGCGGGAACACCCCATGACTCCAGAGAAGCTCCCCGACCAGGGCATATCCCCATACAGATCACCGAATACAAAGCACATGGCATACAGGAAACGCTGCAACCACCCATGCTATTCAGCATTGCTCAGACTGTCCCCAGGACCATAGCTAAGCCCCTACAACAAGAAAATCCAGCTGAACTTGAAAGGATCAGAAGAGTATAACAAAGTGTATAAGTGGACAGTTCTGGGAAACAGGATTATTTAGTTGGAAAAGAAAAGACCAGATGATCCATGATAGTCTCCAAGCAAATGGTGAACGATCATGTGGGCATGAGGCCTCCCTCCCTGAGCCCGAGCATCTGGGCTTGGCATGGAGCCCAGAGGGGCAGACCTGCCACAGCCTCTTTGTGAGGTCTGAGGATCTTTCTGGGAGATCTTGTAATCCATAGAAGCCCAGGGTCAGAAAGGAGGGATGAATCTAGACAGGCTCTCAGACCTAGTCCCAGCCAGTCCTCAACGGGACCAGGTCTCAAGTCCAGCGGTGGTGGATGCTGGAAATAAAAAGTGAAGAGAGACATCTCAAGAGAAGGGCTGAGATCAGAGCAGATGCAGAATGGCTTTAGGACACTACCTCCCAGCTCAGTGTGACCCCAAGAGTACATTCAAAGACATTCTTTGTCCTCACCCTACCCCCACCAAGGCATTCTTCAGTGCAGAATCAGGGACAGCCTTGGCATCTCAAAAGCTTCAGAGAAAGGATGGACAGTCCTGCAGAGAGATCTTGGGAAGGGTGTGTTCTCCACTGGCAAACAGTTGGGGACCCTGGCGGGGGAAAGAGCCTGTGGACTCAGGGGAGCCAGAGCAACAGCTGCAGGGCCCTGAGGCTGCAGACCAGCTCTGACATGATAGTTCAAGACCCCTGCCCCCAGGCACTCCCACATGTGTCAGGGATGGAGCAACTTTGCAGGGCTGAGGTCCTGGGTAAGCAGGTAAATTCCAGAAGCAGGAAGGGAAATGGGTCATGGCCATCCATGTGACCTGCTAGCCCTCTCATACCCGTAAGGCCTGGGAAATAGGCCGCCGGGGTTAACAGTGAGTGGTAGTGACCAGATGGCCATCACAGGATCAAACGGGGAGCTTAAAGGCACTGACCTTGATCCTTTCCTGAATGGCAGATGCCCTGGGTACCTCGAAGAGTGCAGTCACAGAGTCTACAGATGTGAACAAAACCAAGAGAGAAAGGAAGCAATCAACACTTACCCTACTGGCAGCTACAGTGCTGTAGCTGGGTGATTAATTGAACTAATCCTTCCCTGACCTCCGAAAACAGGCATTGTTATCCTCATCCTCAGGGATGGAAACAGGCACCGAGAAATTTTATCTCTTGCTCAAGGTCACATAGCCAGCACACACAGGAGCTTGTATTTGAACACACTTTTGTTAAACTCCAGAGCACAGGTTCTTAACCCCTGTGCTATCTGTGCAGAACTGGTGGCAGAACTAATGAAAAGATGGAAGCAGGTCCTGCTGTGAACACCTGGTCTCTGAGGCTATAAGGAACAGTGTCCATAAAGCCCTCATAATATGGTAACAGGAGAAACCCATCCTCTATTACACTGCTGATGCTGAGTGGCACAGAGACCAGGAGACAAGCACATTCTGTGCTCCGCTTTCTTCCCACAGCCTATTGAGCTCCCAAAGAACCACCGCCTACATCCTTCTGCCAGACGCTGCCCCAGGGGACTCAGAGCCCCAACGACCAGTGGGTTGGTTGTGCCAACTGCCCAGAGAGTAACAGGCAGTGCCCCCAATGACACCAGACACCCTGCACTCCATTCTGCACCCCCTCTCTACACCCACAGCACACACACTACCAGTGACCCTAAGTTTGGCTTCTGCATTCACTCTAGCTTCAGGACTGCAGGGCCCTGCAACCATGGGAACAGATGTTCCCCTCGGCCATGGCTGGACTTGGATCTCAGCAGTGATGGACAAGCATCATTGACCAGGATGGATGGGCAGCTGGAGAGAATGAGAAGGAGGCACCAGCTCCCACCCCTATCCCATCTCCATTTGCAGAACAGTTGCCACCTCCCTTCCAAGGCAAGAGAGGGCAAGGACATCTCAGACAGCTGTGCACACCCACCCTGCTCCCTCCCTGCCACTGCTCCCATTCTGAGCACCCAGAAGGCAACAGAGGCACAGCTGCCCGCCCAGCACCTTGCATAGTGCTGTTGTTTCTCTCCCCTCCCTTCCCCCTCATCAAACATCTCTCAGTGCTTATTCTGCTGTGACGGAATGACCCTTCTATTACTGCACTGTCATTACTGTTGTGTGGATTTATACTTGTGGTTCAAGAAAGACACCGAGTGTGTTACCAAAAGGGCATGGAGAACGACGTAACAGAATGTGCGGTGGTCTTCCCTGAATGGAAGGACTACACCTGATTTTTATTTTCTTTCTTTCTAAATGTACCTTATTTTCCTTCTACCACTTATATGTTTTTTTATTCATTTAAAGCTAATTGGCGGGACTTCCCTAGCGGCGCAGTGGTTAAGAATCCGCCTGCCAACGCAGGGGACACAGCTTCGAGCCCTGGACCGGGAAGATCCCACATGTCGCGGAGCAACTAAGCCCGTGCGCCACAACTACTGAGCCTGCGCTCTAGAGCCCGCGAACCACAACTACTGAGCCCGCGCACCTAGAGCCCGTGCTCCACAACAAGAGGAGCCACCACAATGAGAAGCCCGCACACCGCGACGAAGAGTAGCCCCCGCTTAAAGCAACTAGAGAAAGCCTGCGCGCAGCAACGAAGACCCAACGCAGCCAAAAATAATAATAAAAAGCTATGGCGTGTCATGGCTGTGGGCCCTCCTTTGTATGTTGAGAATGAGGTCCTCCAGGTAGGTCACTGGTAATGACAAACCCCACGTGCCACTGATTACCTAGGGATGGGGGTATCCTCGGGCCTGAAGCAAGACTTAATTAGAAAGTACCAGAAGAGAGTATAAAACAGGAGAGACTCTGAGACCCACGGAGACAAGCTGGCTGGGGTAGGGTCAGAAATCTGTATGTGGTAAACTGGATGTATTTTTGTGTCATATGCATTTATCCCTTTGGTTTCCTCTGAACGCTCTGAAAAATCTTGAATCTCTGCATCTTTTGGCTCCATTAAAAAGGACTTAGGAAGATGTTTGCCTGCGCTGGGGCCTGACCTTTAAAGGGGGGAATAGCACATCCCTGGAATCCCTGTTTCAGTGACCATAGGGAACCCTGCCCCCACCAAAGACAACTGAAACTCAGGGAGCCCTTGAGTCACACCATCCTTCCCTACCTGCAAGGCTCTCCTGACAATGCTGGCATTTTTGCTTTTGTTTAAATAAGGATTATGAAACTAGGATGGTTTTAATAAGGAATGTGATTCATTTATACAAGTACACATGTACATACTCCAACCCCACCCCTACCCCCAAACCCACACACACACACACACATGGGCTTCGTTCAACACAGATGACGATTCTCTCCCCCTCAGAAGTACTCGTCAGTCATCAAAAAGCAGAGTTCACTCATTGCACCCCTCCGGGGGGCACCCTCCACCTGGATGTCTGTGAATGTCACCCCTTTGACTGCCACAGACCTGAGGTCAGCAATCTACAATGTGCCACCTGGTTTTGTTACTGGAACACAGCCACGTCCATTCATTTATGAGTGGCAGATTTCACACTACAGCAGCAGAGGTGGGTATTTGCAACAGAGATTATAATGCGTGCAAAGCCAAAAATAGTCTCGGGCCTTTTACAAGTTTGTCCTCTTTTGCCAAGATGTGGATGGTGCTTCCTGGAGTCATGTGATGAGCAACCCTAAGGGAGATCTGGGCAGGGGCCACCCAGGACAGAGCAGGGCTCAGATGGAGCACACACAGCTCAGGACCCCCAAAACCCCTCCCAGCACATCTACCCACATGCTCAGCACCCTTATCCAGGGCTACCAGAAGGCAGTGACCTTGGCAGAGAACTTAAAACTCGGGAGTGTGGAGTCAGGCTGACTTGGGAATCATAAAGCCAGTCTTCTGGGATTATATTTCCTCATCTGCAAAATGGTGTTCATAGAATTTCTCTAATAGGAACATTGTGAGAATCAAATTAGGAATTGCAAGTTACATGTTTAGCATAGTACCTTCCACATAGCAAGACTTCAACAAGTGTCAGCTCCTACCTAAGGCAGTGGTGGTAGAATCAGTAATAGTTTTATCATCAGCCTACACAGTTTCACTCTAGTGAAAGCACTGTCCACTTCCTACCCTGCCAAAAATGTGGGAATGAAAGGCAAGACCCCAGAAGGATTTTGCTCACGGCCCAGCACCTGGAACCCACAGAGGGCTTGGAAGTTTCCTTTGGCTGCTGGTGCCTGCAGAAAGGTGTAAATTCTCTGGAACGATTCCAATAGGAGGTTCTCTCAGGAACATCAGGTCCCCTAATTGCACAGCACACACACGTGCACACAGGCATACAAAACGAGAAAGGCTTAGGACATCTTCAAATTCTTTATGCGGCAGTTATGAATGGAGGGGCCAGAATTATACCACATTTTGCTATTTCCTAATGTCTTAGGAATTAGGCTAAATTGATTTTTTAATTTTAATTGAGTGCATCTGTAGACTGGTCTGTGTGCGGGGAGCCAAGATACCCTGTCACAAATGAGCAAACGCCTCATCCTGAAGACTCTACTAGGGCCCTAAGGCAGATAACCCCACAGGAGGAGAGGGGTTCTTCCAGAGGCAGGCAGGTGATCAGGTTCTGGGGATGCCCAGATCAGAGAAGTCCCTAAATATTTTTTTCCATGTGAAGCTTTACACAGTTATCTACTTTTCTGCAAACTTTCCCCTTTCTTCAATGCCACCTTAATTTTGTTCACTTAGCTGCTAATACACCTTTAACTCCTGCTCAATTACCTTTTTAAAAAGGGTTATTGGCCAAACAAATCTGCGTATCATTGCAGTCCCAGCTGAGGGTTGGGAAACAGAACTCTGATAGCACATTTTTTCAGGTCTGAGAAACTCTTAGTTATAAAAGTCATCACTGATTTAACAATAGCTCTTGGTGGAGGAGAGGAGCAAAACACTATAGAGTGTACAAGACTGCAAGACACGACATGACTTCAGATATATTTAAATGGGGAAGGGGTCTTAGAGGAGAAACTAAGAAGAATTACAATAGCCACAACAGTTACCAATTATTGAGCAGCTACTATGTTCCAAGGACCATGCCAGGTTCTTTTCCTGGGTTTTCTCATCGAGTCCCTACCCCTTTGTAAAATAGATATTGTTATCCTGTTTTACAGAAAAAGAAACAAACTTATGGAGCCTCAATTCCTAGAACAGCTGAGCCCCCAAATAACCAAATCCGGAGCAGCACACTTTTTTACCTCTCCCCACTCCAAGAATTGGCTCCAGGGTTCCACCAGAGACCTCAGCCAGAAACCAAATCCCTGAAGTGACACAAGCCCACTCCCTTCCTCCAAAAGAGGCCACAGAGCGCAGCTACAGATACTTGCTGATGCCTCTGCTGTCCCTCCCCCTAAGTACTCCAAAGTCCCCAGTTCAAGAAAACATTTTCAAAAATGCACTCGTATGATGATTATTGAAACTAGAATGGAAAAGGATTGGGAGACGCAGGTGTCAAAAAGTCACAGTAAGACGGTGGGGAAGGCGGTCACAGCTCCTTCCCTACGTGTGAAGATGGAGGGGACATACACACACACACACACACAATCCCACCCCCAGAGGAGTGCACTCCCCCTTCTCTGCAAGCTCCCTCTAGACTCCTGCCTTCCTCTAAGGACACCACCCCGACAATCCTCAGGAGCTAGGGCAGGTCGAGCTGGAAATTAGCTTCAGTTGGTCTCCTAATTGCAGATATCAAGCAGCAATCGGATCAATCCAGCCACAGGCAGGCAGAGACGGAATCAATTCCAGCCGGCCAACATCACTAGCTTTTTCTTTCTGCAGCCCACAGGCAGTGCCATAAGACCTGTGGCAGCAGGGTAAGGCCAGTGCCCCAAGGAGGCTTATAGATGCCCCCTGAGTAACTGAAACTTACCCTGTCTTCTAATTGACTGCCTCCTTTCCCCTGACGGCTCCAGGAAGGGAGGCATGACAAGGGGTGGGGCAATCCCACTGGCCCTTGACCCTATTTTTGTGCACATTATTGTCCTGATTTCCCAGATAAGGAGGCAGTCACCCGCTCAGGGTACACAGGAAGCGGCAGAGCTTGGACTCAAATCCAGGTCTGCCCAACACCTAGCCTCTTCCAGTTTAGTTTAAATATCACTTATTAAGCACCGACTTTGTGCTGCTATGCACCAAGCCCTGGGTGAGGAGACGCGGGAACACAGAAACGGATCAAATATGGTACCTATCACTAAGAAACATCAATCCACTACTCCACTAGTTCCCACGCCTGTCTGCACAATAGGAATCACTGGGAGAGATTTTTTTTTCTTTAAACAGGGCAGACTTTTTTAAATTTTTATTTATTTCATTTTATTTATTTTTATTTTTGGCTGTGTTGGGTCTTCGTAGCCGCGCGCAGGTACTACTCTTCGTTGCGGTGCGTGGGCTTCTCATTGCAGTGGCTTCTCTTGTTGCAGAGCACGGGCTCTAGGTGTGCGGGCTTCAGCAGTTGTGGCACGTGGGCTCAGTAGTTGTGGCGCACGGGCTTAGTTGCTCCGTGGCACGTGGGATCTTCCTGGACCAGAGCTCAAACCCGTGTCCCCTGCATCGGCAGGAGGATTCTTAACCACTGCGCCACCACAGAAGTCCCAAGAATATTTTAAAATAAGGACTCCTGGCCCCCATTCCAGAAAATTCCATTTCTGTCGGTTTAGGGAGGGACCCAGGAAATCATTGCTTTTTAAAGACTCCCCAGGTTGGAAGTGGATAAGTTGCGGGGGAAATTTTTGTTTCTTATTAATATACAGAAACATATATCTAAATAATGAGATTGTCTGAGTGACATTTACTTTGGGGGGTCAATAGTTATTAAATTAAAGTTTTTCTAATTAAGCAAAAGCATCTCCTGGTGATTCTGAAAGTGCAGCCAGCTTTGGGAATCGACACCACACAGTGCCGCCTCCAGCATTTCTTTGGAATTGCTGCCCACTTTGATAAGACATGGCAGTGGAGCAGGGGGCAAGGTAGCTGACAAGTACATTCACACTAAGATTTTAGAGGCTTAATAAGATGCCACTCTCCCAAGGTACCACCATTGTAAAATAAAACCTTACAGAGAAAGCACTGTTTACCCTCAAAAAATAAATCCCTAATGGTAAAATACAGACACCAGTGGAGCTGTTTTGAGGCAGGAGAGTCTCTCGACTTCTTCAAATAGCACAGCAGCTGTATGCAAGAAATAATCAGGACCTAAATAAGTTCCATGAAGCCTTGTCCAGAGCTGAGGGAGAAGCCAGATGCTTCAACACTGACACAAGATGCTGTTTATGCTCCAGCTTTATCGAGTTGCAGGGAGGGTAAGGCCTAGCAGTTTATAGGCCAACCGCCTGGTGGCAGCTGGGCTGTCTGAGACTGCTCGCCAGCTCAGGACTGCCTCAGCCCAAATACTTATTCATCCTCAAACCATCCAGCCAAGCCCAGAGCCCTCCACCAGGAGAAGAGCACCACATTGGAACAGCAAGGGCCCCCTCGAGGTTCCCATTTGTCAGTGAGATTGAGCATCCAGGCTGCACCCAGCTCAGTGCCAGAACCTAGAGGTTGCAAAGAAAAAGCCAACCACCCCTATTCTCAGGGGCCCTGTGATCCGGCTGGGAAGAGAAGACAAACCCATATGCTGATGATGAAGGCAAGATAAGAGAGCGTGACCAGGCTGAGTGACTCCTGAAAACCATACCTTTCCAGGGAGAATGGAATAATTTAGTAACAGTTAGCCTAGATGACAGCTAACACCTACAAAGATGCCATGTGCCAGGCATTGTTCTAAGCACTTCATATGGGTTAATTCATTTAATCCTCAAAGCAACTGTAGAAAGATGGGCATTGTGCAAAGACACTGAACCACAGAGATGGTAAGTGACTTGCCCAAGTCACACAGCTAGCCAAGTGCTGCAGTTGAGACTAAACCCAAGTGGTGCTACTGCAGAGCAGTGGTGTGCTGGTAAGTACTTAACAACTGGCTTTCCTGGGGGTGGAGCCCTGTTGTATTTGCTGATTTTCATGGTGTAAATACCCCCACCATGGCCAATTTCGAGCTACTAATGTGATGCCATTGAGCACAGAGCTGGGAAGAGATGGGCAGTAGCGCACCATTGTATGGTATTTCTACCATACAAGTTCAATAGACGTAACTTCAAGAGCGTAGAAAATAGTCAAATGTAGTAAAATAAAGTGATGAGTATTGAGTACTTATTACCTTTGGTTTTAATTTGTAAGTCATAGAATTTAATTTTTAATAATGACTTTTAATAATTGATTCACAAAACTCCTAAATTTGGGAAATTGGCTCTCACAAGCTGGTGCACACTGGCTCAAGCACACTACTGATCCAGAGTTACAACATTACACAAGACTGAGGAATGGAAGATGGCACAATTGCTATTCTGAGGGGATCTTACATGGAATAAGAATGAGTCATTTGTGGAAGACCAGATTTAAGGTCATCATAAGGAACCTT
This sequence comes from Aethalodelphis obliquidens, assembly GCF_003676395.1. Lineage (NCBI taxonomy): Eukaryota > Metazoa > Chordata > Mammalia > Artiodactyla > Delphinidae > Aethalodelphis > Aethalodelphis obliquidens. The sequence goes on along the minus strand of NW_020837965.1, from coordinate 3,881,766 downwards.
TTAACAGACAAAACTGTCCAAAGATAGATTTGACTTCCTAGGTAGACACTGAGGTCCCGATCACCAGAGAAATCCCAGCAAAGACTAGACAACTACTTGACAACAGGACAGAGTGTAAGCTCCAGGTTACTGTTAGATTAGTACTTTCCAAACTGCAGTTTGAAACTTCATATTGAGATACTAAGTCACAAAAATCAATTTAGTGAGTTGCAGGGTCAGCATTTTTAAATGAAATAAAATAGAAAACATAGGCATATTATGGGTAAATTTGGCTTTGTGAAACATTTGTTATACATTTGTTTATTTAATACATATGTGCATATGTACAAATAATGTATATGCATGCATACTGTGTCATGTAAAAACACATGTAAAATTTTTTATTGTTAGTCATGATCAAAGAAGTTTGAAAAGTATTGCAATAAATGATAAGGTCCCTCCTAACATTGAGATTCTATGACTCCATACCTTATTAACTACCATTTGATAGGTACTTCCTTGTCCCAAAAGGACAAGAACGGGGGTGGGGACTGATCACCACAGACATCTCTAGCCCCTGGCCCTCTATCTGACCCACTGAATGTCCTTAAAGATACATTCAGTGAAGGGGACAGTTAGGGAAATGAGCATTAAAAACGTTTCCCTCCAAGGGTAGGAACTCGGCACAAGCAATTCACCCAGGAAAAATTAAGCCTAAAATGATACTTTTCTATGGCATCTCTTCCCGGAACTGTCCTTCAGGTGGTAAAAGTGCTCTGCAGAGTCCATCCTGACCAAGGGAAGTTCCCCCAGAATTTATGGGTGGAGACGGGCAGGGGAGTGACTCACAGGAGATTAACAAGAGCAGTGTGTGGAATGCTTGCCTGGAGCTTCTCAGAAAGAGGAATAGGAAGCCTCTGTTGCAGGAAGAAGGGTAAACTCACACTCCAGCGCTGGGGAAAGAGGCTGGAGAGTGTAGCCAGATGTGGGGAAGTAACATAGAAAGCTGAGGAGAGGATAAAGAAGCAGGAAAGATGACAGTGTTGTTTAGTCAAGAAAAGCTACATGGTAACAGAAGACAGACAGCAGTGCCCAGGATATAGGTACTTGCAACGAAATGCTTGCTTTATGTCTGTTTTCCCCTCTAAATTCTGAATTCCATGAGTACCAGACTCACTGGCTGGTCTGTCCCGGTCACCTCTTCAGAAAGCAATAAATATTTGTTCACTCAACACATAGATGAGTTTAGGAAGGTGAGATGTATTATAACAGCGAGTCCTACCACATATTCCAGGACTTCCCTGGTGGTCCAGTGGTTAAGACTCTGTGCTCCCAAGGCAGCGGGTCCGGGTTCGATCCCTGATCAGGGAACTAGATCCCGCATGCCACAGCTAAAAGATCCGCATGCTGCAACTAAAAAAAACAAAACCAAAAAATTCCTACCTGCAGCAATGAAGATCTTGCACATCGCAAAGAAGATCCTGCATGCCGCAACTAAGACCCAGCGCAGCCAAATAAATAAGTAAATAAATTTAAAAAAAAAAAAGCAAAAAAACCTACCACATATTCTAAACTGGACTGCCTCCCATTTTGAAAATCACTAACAGATTTCAGCCCCCAATAACACTGGTACTGGGCAAGGACTAGAATCCATTCATTCAAAAAATATTTCTGAGACCCAACTATGTCCCAGTTGCGTTTCTAGGTGGCCAAGTATTACTAGCTACGCCCAGGTCTTGGCAAGATGACCAAGGGCTTCTCCTATATTCACAAAACTGAATCCAACAGGTCAGTTTGCCCAAACACAAAGGAGAATACTCATCTCCCAACCTACTTAAAGAATTGGTTGTAGAACTTTCAGGGCAAGGGAGAGTATGTGTTTCACCTTACCCATTCCCAGTTCTCCCAGCTGTACCAAGGAAAATGCTGAATAAGGCAGAAAACGCTGGCTATCAGGGCTAGAGCTGAGTTGAAGATACTTTGCAAAAAGGTGATACAAGGCAGATCTAGGAGCACCATGCACACAACCCACCCTGCCCTAAGAGAATTTTCAGAGGAGACTTGGGAGGCACCAGCTGCAGGAGGGAGAACAGAGCAGGCCTGCAGAGCACACCTCCCCAACCCAGGGCTCAGGAAGCTATGGAGCTCGGCAGGAAGAAGGCAGACATGGAAGTCAAAGAAGCTAGTTCTCAGCTTTTTCTTTTTCTTTTTTTTTTAACATCTTTATTGGAGTATAATTGCTTTACAATTGTACGTTAGTTTCTGCTTTATAACAAAGTGAATCACTTACACATATACATATGTTCCCATATCTCTTCCCTCTTGAGTCTCCCTCCCTCCCACCCTCCCTATCCCACCCTTCTAGGGGGTCACAAACCACCTAGCTGATCTCCCTATGCTATGCGGCTGCTTCCCACTAGCTATCTATTTTACATTTGGTAGTGTATATATGTCCATGCCACTCTCTCACTTTGTCACAGCTTGCCTTTACCCCTCCCCATATCCTCAAGTCCATGCTCTAGTAGGTCTGTGTCTTTATTCCCATCTTACCCCTAGGTTCTTCATGACATTTTTTTCTTGAATTCCATATATATGTGTTAGCATATGGTATTTGTTTTTCTCTTTCTGACTTACTTCACTCTGTATGACAGACTCTAGGTCTAACCACCTCACTACAAATAACTCAATTTCATTTCTTTCTATGGCTGAGTAATATTCCATTGTATATATGTGCCACATCTTTATCCATTCATCTGTTGATGGGCACTTAGGTTGCTTCTGTGTCCTAGCTATTGTAAATAGAGCTGCAATGAACATTTTGGTACATGGCTCTTTTTGAATTATGGTTTTCTCAGGGTATATGCCCAGTAGTGGGATTGCTGGGTCATATGGTAGTTCTATTCTTAGTTTTTTAAGGAACCTCCATACTGTTCTCCATAGTGGCTGTATCAATTTACATTCCTACCAACAGTGCAAGAGTGTTCCTTTTCTCCACAGCCTCTCCAGCATTTATTGTTTCTAGCTTTTTTGATGATGGCCATTCTGACTGGTGTGAGATGATATCTCACTGTAGTTTTGATTTGCATTTCTCTAATGATTAATGATCTTGAGCATTCTTTCATGTGTTTGTTTTGACAAAATTCAACACCCATTTATGATAAAAACCCTGCAGAAAGTAGGCATAGAGGGAACTTTCCTCAACATAATAAAGGCCATATATGACAAACACACAGCCAACATCATCCTCAATGGTGAAAAACTGAAAGCATTTCCACTAAGATCAGGAACAAGACAAGGTTGCCCACTCTCACCACTTTTATTCAACATAGTTTTGGAAGTTCTAGCCACAGCAATCAGAGAAGAAAAAGAAATAAAAGGAATCCAAATCGGAAAAGAAGAAGTAAAGCTGTCACTGTTTGCAGATGACATGATACTATACATAGAGAATCCTAAACATGCTACCAGAAAACTACTATGGCTAATTAATGAATTTGGTAAAGTAGCAGGATACAAAATTAATGCACAGAAATCTCTGGCATTCTTATACACTAATGATGAAAAATCTGAAAGTGAAATTAAGAAAACACTCGCATTTACCACTGCAACAAAAAGAATAAAATATCTAGGAATAAACCTACCTAAGGAGATGAAAGACCTGTATGCAGAGAATTATAAGACACTGATGAAAGAAATTAAAGATGATACAAATAGATGGAGAGATATACCATGTTCTTGGATTGGAAGAATCAACATTGTGAAAATGACTCTACTACCCAAAGCAATCTACAGATTCAATGTAATCCCTATCAAACTACCACTGGCATTTTTCACAGAACTAGAACAAAAATTTTCACAATTTGTATGGAAACACAAAAGACCCCGAATAGCCAAAGCAATCTTGAGAACGAAAAATGGAGCTGGAGGAATCAGGCTCCCTGACTTCAGACTATACTACAAAGCTACAGTAATCAAGACAGTATGGTACTGGCACAAAAACAGAAAGATAGATCAATGGAACAGGATAGAAAGCCCAGAGATAAACGCACACACATATGGTCACCTTATCTTTGATAAAGGAAGCAAGAATATACAGTGGAGAAAAGACAGCCTCTTCAATAAGTGGTGCTGGGAAAACTGGATAGCTACATGTAAAAGTATGAAATTAGAACACTCCCTAACACCATACACAAAAATAAACTCAAAATGGATTAAAGATCTAAATGTAAGGCCAGACACTATCAAACTCTTAGAGGAAAACATAGGCAGAACACTCTATGACATAAATCACAGCAAGATCCCTTTTGACCCACCTCCTAGAGAAATGGAAATAAAAATAAACAAACGGGACCTAATGAAATTTCAAAGCTTTTGCACAGCAAAGGAAACCATAAACAAGACCAAAAGACAACCCTCAGAATGGGAGAAAATATTTGCAAATGAAGCAACTGACAAAGGATTAATCTCCAAAATTTACAAGCAGCTCATGCAGCTCAATAACAAAAAAACAAACAGCCCAATCCAAAAATGGGCAGAAGACCTAAATAGACATTTCTCCAAAGAAGATATACAGATTGCCAACAAATACATAGTTCTCGGCTTTTGACTTTGTCCTTCACTAACTGGGAAAGTTCCTGAACTTCCCTGAGGCTCAATTCCCTTGCCTGTAAAATAGAGATAACATCATCTACCATCCAGAGTCATTTTAAGGAGTCATGAATGAAAGTGCCAAACGCATAGCAGACATGCAATAGTAGCTGATGCAAATATTGAGAACTGGGTGGCAACAGTGTTGTTTACTCCCAGCCACACCAACACTAAAGAGCCTTTCCTGGGCACATCACTGGCACCCCCTCACCCAGGCAACCAGGCTCAGTGACAGATACCCTACGTGCCTTTTTCTGAACACTGCCTTCATGTTCTCCCCCTTACTCTCCTTCTCTCACCTCCTTGGGCTTTTGTTTACACTCCCTCAGGGAACTTACTTCATGGTGCTGGGTATTTCCCCTTTCTTGCTCTCTCTCCTTTACTCCTGTTTCTGTTCAAACCGGCTCTTCTAATTCCCTAAGTAAATGGATCTCCTTTTCCTTTCTTCCCCAGATACCTGAAATTATTCCCCATCTTGCTCCATATCTCAGACTCAAAGCAAAAGTGAAACTAATTTAAAAAAAAGGGAAGGTGGGAGGGCTTCCCTGGTGGCACAGTGGTTGAGAGTCCACCTGCCGATACAGGGGACACGGGTTCGTGCCCCGGTCCGGGAAGATCCCACATGCCGCGGAGCGGCTAGGCCCGTGAGCCATGGCCGCTGAGCCTGCGCGTCCAGAGCCTGTGCTCTGCAACGGGAGAGGCCACAAAAGTGAGAGGTCCACGTACCGCAAAAAAAAAAAAAAAAAGTTTGGGGGTGGGGAGGAAACGTCTAGCCTCACCAGGTACATGCTTTTCAGATGTTCTGTCTACTTATATTAAAAATGTTAAAAACACTTATGGAGCCAAGCTTGGAGATCAGCAACAAGTAGAATTACAGAGAGAAAAAAAAATACTTATCCCATGAAGAATTACCCAGAAGAAATGAGTTCAGCAAGACTGCAGGATACAAAATCAATATACAAAAATCAATTGTAGGGCTTCCCTGGTGGCGCAGTGGTTGAGAGTCCACCTGCCGATGCAGGGGACACAGGTTTGTGTCCCGGTCCGGGAGGATCCCACATGCCGCGGAGCGGCTGGGCCCGTGAGCTATGGCCGCTGAGCCTGCGCGTCTGGAGCCTGTGCTCCGCGACGGGAGAGGCCACACAGTGAGAGGCCCGCATACTGCAAAAAAAAAAAAAAATCAATTGTATTTCTATACACTTGCAATGAACAATCTAAAAATGAAATTAAGAAACAACTCCATTTACAATAGCAAAGAGAATTAAATACTTAGGAATAAACTTAAGAAGTGTAAGCTTGTACTCTGAAAACTACAAAACATTGCTGATATCAATTAAGACTTAAAAAATAGAAAGCCATCCCATGTTCATTGATCAGAAGACTTAATTAATATTGTTAAGATGGCAGTACACCCCAAATGTACGTACAGATTCAATATATCAAAATCCCTACTGCTTTTGTGCAGAAATTGACATGCTGATCCTAAAACTCATATGGAAATTCAAGAGATCCAGAATAGTCAAAATAATCTTGAAAAAGAACAAATTTGCAGGACTTACACTTCCCAATTTCAAAAGTTACTTCGAAGCTACTGTAATCAACACAGGGTGGCACTGGCCTAAGGATAAATATATAGATCAATGAAATAAAACTTAAGAGTCCCAGAATTCAATTTTTTTTTTTTTTTTTTTTTCGGGAAACCGGCCCCTCCCTTTTGTTGCCTCTCCCGTTGCAGAGCACAGGCTCCCGATGCACAGGCTCAGCGGTCACGGCTCACGGGCCCAGCTGCCCCGCGGCATGTGGGATCTTCCCGGACCGGGGCACGAACCCACGTCCCCTGCACCAGCAGGTGGACTCTCAACCACTGCGCCACCTGGGAAGCCCCCAGAATTCAATTTTTTATGTCTCATATATATAGGTGTGCAATTAATGTTAGCTATTTAGAGGTCCTCTTCCCCATTCTCTTCTCACCATCACCCTTGGGTACTTAGCTCCTTATGTGTGACTATTCCAATGTACTTGACCAGGACATTTTTTTGATTGAAAATGAAACTGAAACTCCCCCGTCAATTCAAAGTGATTTTTTTTCTTCTTATAAAAGAGAAAAGTAGCAAGGAAATCAAATAGAGCAAAACAGACAAGGAATAGGCATCCTGAGCCAATGCCATGAGGTGCCACACTAACTTCACTCACACAAAAAAAAGTAAGGTGCAAGCCAACCCATTGGTCTGAATCACCCAACGTTGTTTCTAGGACTCAGTTCGAAAAGTCTGGACCTCCTAAAGCCCAGAATACAGCCTCCAAGTTTATGCTTCTAAATCAGTTAGGATTATTTCAGTTGCAAGGAGTAGAAATATGACCAACAGTGGCTTCAACTATAGAGACAGTTATTACTTACTAGACAAGTAGAGGTAGGTGGTCCCAGGGTAAGTACCCCAGCTTGGCCTAGTTCCATCAATCCTCTGCCATCCTCCTTATATTACATTCCCCTCACAGTCACATCATGGCTGCAATATTCCAACCATCACCATGGCTGCAATATTCCAACCATCATATAATCACACAACAGTATCCAAAACACTATTCAAAAAAGAGAGCAGCAGCATAAATAAACAGCTCACACAACTCAACATCAAAAAAAGAAACAGCCCAATTAAAAAATGGGCAGAAGAACTGAATAGACATTTTTCCAAAGAGGAAATGCAGATGGCCAACAGGCACATGAAAAGATGCTCAACATCGCTAATCATCAGGGAAATGCAATCAAAACCAAAATGAGGTATCACCTCACACCTGTCAGAATGGCTATCATCAAAAAGAACACAAATAACAAATGTTAGCAAGGATGAGGAAAAAAGGGGACCCTTGTACATTGCTGGTGGGAAGGTAAATTGGTGCAGTCACTATGGAAAACATTATGGAGGTTTCTCAAAAAACTGAAAATAGAACTACCACATGACCCAGCAATTCCACTCCTGGGTATATATTTTAAAAAAAAACGGAACACTGATTTGAAAAGATACATACACCCCAATGTTCATAGTAGCATTATTTACAGCTCCCATAATATGGAAGCAACCTAAGTGTCCATCAACAGAGGAATGGATAAAGAAGATGTGATTATATATATCTATATATGTATATAAAATACACATTATATATAAAATACACATTATATATAATACACATTATATGTAATACACATTATACACACACACACAATGGAATACTACTCAGCCATAAAAAAGAATGAAATTTTGCCATTTGCAGCAACATGGATGGACTTGGAGGGCATTATGCTAAGTGAAATAAGTCAGAGAAAGACAAATACTGTATGGTATCACTTATACGTGGACTCTTAAAAACACAACAAACTTGTGAATATTACAAAAAAGAAGCAGACTCACAGATATAGAGAACAAACTAGTGGTAACCAGTGGGGAGAGGAAAAGGGGGAAGGGCAATATAGGGATAAGGGATTAAGAGGTACAAACCATTAGCTATAAAACAAACTACAAGGATATATTGCATAACATGGGGAATAGAGCCAATATTTTGAAATAACTATAAATGGACAGTAATCTTTAAAAATGTATAGAAAATAAAGTTTTAAAATGAGAGAGCAGCAAAATGGCTTTTTCCTTTTATACTTCTTACTTATCAGGAAGGAAACATCTTTTCCAGAAGCCCCCAACAGGTCTTATTGTTGCAGCTCATTGGCCAACACTCAGTCACCATAGACTGTCAAACAGAGAAGGAGAACTGGAGTTAACCTACCCTGATCCCATTTTAAGCACCTTCCCAGATTTACCTGGCCTGGCTTGCTCAAGGAAAAGGCTCTAACCACCACTATCTTCAACTCACCTCCTGACATGACCACACCGGCTCAGCCTCCCTGAAGGTGAGGGCTGAGCTTTGATGTGGACCTCACCACACCCACCAGCAGCCCTGGCTCCCAGGCCTGGCCGCGATGGGACCACAGAGACTGGTGCCACTGTTTTGTATTTGTGTACTGTGTGATGATATCAAAGGTTTCTCTTACTATGGGCTGTGGGCAAAAAAAAAAAGCTTGAAGCACCTGTACCTCTTCACCTTCCTCACCCAAATGCATGAGCTGTGGAGACACGTACTGTAAAAGGTTGCAGACCACCCACAGGTAGTACACGGTGAGAGAGAAACACAGACGGACAGCTATGGGTCTCTCCCCACACATGTGAGTTCATGTAATTACACACTTCCTTCAGAGAGCATTAAGTTCACTGAGAAAAGCTGATCAGTTCTCTTGTTTCTTGCCTGTTTTTAAACACTTCTGACTTGGCTCAGCAGATGGCCCCTGGCCCTTCCAGCCTCCATGGAGAAGTGTGGAGGGTACGAAGCCTGGCTGGCGGCCGAGGTTAAGCCCCGCTCACAAATCACGCTCTGGCCAGGCTTGAGGCAAATTTTCATCTGGTACTCAGGGAACCGAAGCCTTTAGATTAATCCCAGATCTGTCAGCTTCTATCATGTTCACGTGGGAAACATGGCAGCAGGGAGGGGGGCACCTAGAACCAGGTTCCAATTCAATTCACTCTTGCCCTTTCTCTGCCTGAGGCCCCCCACTCGCTGCCCTTTATCAGCCTGGTTCCCACACACACCCTTCCTTTCTTGACTCTTTGAATGCTCTTCCTCACTTCTCTTGTCTCCTCTGGTCTCTCTAGGCAACCTCCCTCTGCGATTCCCAAGTGGGTGAGAGCCTGAGCTCTGGGGTCCGACAGTTGGGGGGTTCAAGCCCTGAGCCCACCACTGCTGGTTGGGTTTCCTGGACAAGCTGCTTGACCTCCCCGTGACTTGGCTTCCTTATCTACAAATTGGGATGATAATGCCTCCCTCCCAGGGTTGCTGTGAGGATCACATGAAACATTCATGGGTAACGTGTTCCAAATACTTACAGAGGGCCAGTCACTGTTTTAGATTTACAGATTACCCCAACAGACATGGAAAAGGCTTAAAGCAGTATTTGGAATGTGTAGGTGCACAATAAATGCTAGCTACGGTTATGACAGTATAATTAGAGGTCTTCTTCCCCTCATCCCATGGGCACTTGGGAACTCATTCATTCATTCAACAGTCGACTGCTGCCCTTCCACTCTAGGGGTGGCCCAGGGCTGAGTAAGGGAGGCACTGCAGTGTACCAGAGTTTGCAGTCTAGCCAAGGGCTTCCCTTCTCCTGTTGGGCTGACTGACGATTGTTAAGACCTAATCACAAAGTGTGTTGATGGAGCTATATCATTACTCAGCGTGACAGTATTTTGATAACTGCATCTCCAAACAAGAACTAGCACAGGCCGCTCTCCACAGAGCTGGCAATAATAAACCCTGCTGGGGGTACCCAAACCTGTGGGTGGCACAACATGGGAATCATCACACAGAACCTCTCTCCTATATCTCAAGTAGAGAAGGAGAAATGAAACCCATGGCGAGAGGTGGTCCTGGGCAGGACAGACAACACTGGGCTAGAAGGCAAAGGGCCCAAGAGTGAGAGCTCACTGCCACTTCCCTGTGGCTTCATAAGAGTCCTTCTGAGTCTCTGTTTGCTAATCCCTAAAACGGGTACAGCAATCTCCCCTACCTCCCTCCTGAAACATTGTGAATGTTAAATGAAACACTAGGTAAAGAAAGGCTATGAGATACCCAATGTGCAGTGTCCGTGGAAGGGATGAGCCTTATTTGTGTTGCTTTTCAATACAAGGCAGGCGAGTTGAGAACAGAGGTTGCAAACCATGGCCCCATCCAGCCCGCAGCTGTGATGGGTTTGGCTGTGCTCTGTGTGGTGTGTTTTTTAAATGTGGATTTGTTGCCAGCATTTAAAATCCAGGACATTTCACATAAAAATCCAGATTTCTGGCTTGTCCTAAAAATCGGAAGATTTAGCAACAATTAGCCACAGCTGAACAGCATCTGCCCCTTCAGCCAGGGTCAGGAGGGAGCTCCATGCGCCAGAGGCAGCACTCCAAACACACAGAGACCTCTCCTCGAACACACACACACACACACACACACCCCTGTTCACTCACTCACTCACCTTAGTGGCCTGGGCTCTGTGTTTGAGACTCCCGGTCCACTGAGGACCTTAAGCCTTGATGTCAATCAGACCTGGACACTAATTTCAGCTCAGCTACTTTCTACCCCGTGTGACCCCGAGAATTACTTCACCACTCTGAGCCTCTGTTTCCTATTCTATTAAATAAGCATTCATTTATTCAACAAATATTTCTCGAGCACCTATTCTAGGCCAGGCATTCAGCAAACAAGATAGACAAAGCAGACACTAAAAACACGTAAAAAATAAGACAACTGTCCGATTATGATCAGTGCTATGAAAGAAGTAAAAACATGGTGAGGTTCTAGAGAGTGGCCGGTGGGTTCGGGTGTAGGCGCACCTTTAGCTAAGGTGGTCAGGAAAGGTCTTACCAAAGAGCTAGGGAAATAACTGTATTCACCACCTAGGGCAGTTTGGGGGATTAAAAGTGAGGCACTTGACACCTTGCGAGGACGCTGCTAGTCAGCACCCGCCCCTTTGTCTGATTGAGGTCTCCCAAGGAGACCTGAGAAGAAGGAACCGAGGACGGGGGAGGGGCAGCTCCCAGAAGCAGGTGGGGCCCAGGCCTCTCCACCAGCACCCACCAGCCCCTCTCTTCCAGTGCCCTGCTTTCAAAGCCTCTGCAATTATCCCATCTATAAATACAGCCTGCCAGCAAAGAGGGACAGAGACACAGGCAGGAGGAATTAACCCCTGCGTGCGGGCCTCCCCCAACCCTCTCCCCCTGTCAGTTTCCCCTCCCCCTTCCTCCCCACTCCCTGCGATCAGCCCCTCCCCCTCCAGCCCAGAACACTTTCCCACCAGCTGCTGAATCAATGTTTGACTTGTACAAACAGTCGCCTCACTGCAAGCGGGAAGGGATTCAGAGGAGGCAGTGGATAACAACCTGTTCCTGGTGGTATTTATTCTACAAGCCTGCAGCGCTCGGTGTCAACCCTCACACCAACCCTCTGCTCCTTGCAGACACCCAGCACAGGGCCTCTCTGGAGGCCTCTTTCAAAGGGCATGTCTGTCTCCAGCCTCACTCTCCCTAGGAAGGGGAACAACTTGGTGCAGGCCTAGGATTGAGTTACACTGAAAAAGAGTCTTTGTTTAAATAAAAGCCACGGTTAGAGTTCCTATCTGTCCACAGGGACCCACAAGATGCCCCTTCTCCCTGGTTCCCAGCTCACTGCTCTTCTCTGGGTTTCCAGAACAACACAGCTTCCTCCTACCTCAGGGCACTTCTGTTCCCAGTGTCAGCAAAAGCAGGCCACAGTGTCCAGTGAACACCTCCTCCTCTTTCAGATCGAGGAAGCCCTCCCAGGTGCCCCAAACTACAGCAAAGCCCTCATACGGCTTGATAGGCCTTATAGCTACCTGTCCCTTCCCCTAAACCCTGTCCGGTGAGTTATGTATCTGTTGATATTCACTGTTGTATGCCTATACCAAGCACAGTGCCTAGAACCTGGTTGGTACAAATACTGGTGAATGAGTGAACAGGTGATTGAATGAATGAATAAATGAATGTCCGGTCATGGGTTAACACCATGAGATGTGCAGAACCACCACAAAACTCCTCTAGCATGTAAGCACGGGGCGGGGCGGGGGCGGTCCAGGGTGGTGCCTGTCTGTTCAACACTGTCCTCAGCACTTGCCCATTGCCTAGCCCATGTTACATGCTCGGTGAACACCTGGTAATGGAGGTGAGTGAGTGAGAGTTCCTGCTGCCAAGAAGCCTCTATTTAGGTATTACCAGCCCAGAGGAGGGCTTTTCAGCAATACTGCAGCACAGTTCAGAAACTTCTTTTTTTGCAGCAAAGCTACAATAATCATTACAAAGCAAGTTGTAAAGTTGTTATTAAAAAAAAAAACACCCAATTAATTTTAACCATTGGTAAGAAGGGAATCAACACCTGAAACTAATATGACATTGTAAATCAACTATACTCCAATAAAATTTTTAAAAAAAGAAGGGACTCAACAGGTAAATTATGATCTGCACATGAAATGCGGTTCCCAAGCAGTAGATGGCGTGATGGAGGAAGAGGGCTAGTGCCGACCAGAATGGTCAAGGTAGGACCAGCTGCGGGCCAGCGTTGTATGGGTGGGGGGGGAAGGTTCCCCTCATTAATTTAGTCAACAAGTCTTAAAACCACAAAAACACAGAGAAAGCTTCAAGAGCAGTGCCTGTCCCAAGGGAGGGCTCAATCAGCCCTGAGAACCATTAGCTATTAACTTGTATGAAGCAGCTGACAGCTATGGGCATGCCACGGTAGAGGAGAAAAGATCCCAGCTCTCCTGGAAATCTCATTCTAGCAGAAGGACAAGTAAATAAATTAATTTCAGAAGAGGAAAAGCCCTATAAATAAAATGACTGCAGAGGCCAGCTTTAAGCAGGGTGATCAGGAAAGCCTCTATGAGCCGGTGAGGGGAGAGTGGAGGCAAGAATGATGCAGTCATTGAAGAACCAGGTGGGGATGTGGGTGAACGGGAGGATGGGGCGTGGGGGGCTCTAGGACAAGGAACAAGCTAAGCTGCTCATGCAGAGGCACTACCTAGCTAGAACAGCTAGATGGACTCCAGAAACACGAAGACCAAAATGGCTGAACTAGTAGTGAGCACGACATAAAGAATGACCCACAATCCCCTACTCACCATTCCTGTTATCTGCTGAACGTCTGTGCCCTCCACCGCTCCCCAGCTGGTTACCGCAGTGGGGCTCCCCATTTCCTGTGGCAGTGCAAACTGAGGAAAAGGCAGATAAAATTAAAAGCTTTCTTCATTGCAGGGTTTCTAAGAACTTTTAACGTGCTAATGGCTCTTCAAGATAGAGATATAGAGGCAGTGTTTCCCAAACTTATTTGACAAGGGAGGAAAAGCCCCTCACAGAACTGTGATCTAAGGAAATCACTTCTGGAAGAGCTGCACTAGACACTGGTATTACATCCTTCCTGGCCCTCCTGCAGAAGGCCAAGCTGCTCATGAGCTTCTGAACCAAACTCTGATGCTCTCTGGGAGGGGTCAGACTTAGAAGGAAAGGAATAAAGGATGTCCTCAATAAACCTAGCTCCTCAGCCCATCCTTCCAGCTCCCCCCTGACTCTCCATCTTTAACTGGGCTTACTCACCCTCACATTTACAAAGAACCTCTGGTGTTCCAGGCCTGGGCAAGGCAACAGTCATGGGGCCTCAGTCCCTTCTTCCCACCTCCACTTTGGCCCCTTCCTTCCCTTGTGTGCTTACTTGGCTCCCCGGCCACTGAATTTTGCTTCGCCTTATACATCCCACACTCACCTCTGTGGCTTCCCCAATTTTATACACCCCCTTGCTCCTGCTTCCATCAGACATCCTTGGTAGCCACTACCCAGGCCAAACAGCCCTAACCTTGAAACACTCTGATGTCAGCACATAACAGCTGCTCCCTGTTGGAGGGGGGTAGTGGGTACTCAAGCCTACCAATGGGATACTCAACATCAATTACGGAGACACCAACCAGCCTCCAGTAAGGTCCGTTAGCAAAAGGGAGCTGTACTTCCGCTAGGCAGAAAAAGCATCAATTTCAGCTGCAAAATCCTGGCAAGTCTTGGTCAAGTTAGTAGCTAAGCTATAGAACTCTGACTGCTTTATTGTCCAAGGAATCATTCACCACAACTACCAAGCGTGTACTTTACTTGTCATTTACAGTCCTTTGTGTCATTAGGGTTGAGTGGTACATTTAAACAAACAAAGGAACAAAATCAGAGGATTTTACTCCTGATCAAGAAGGAATAACAGGGCCTAGATTTACTCTCACACCTTAAACAACTTGGAAAAACCACAAAAGAAAGGGATATAAGTTCTCAGAGATTAGATAACAGGCAACACAGGACTGTGATCAGATGAGCCCTCCTATTACACCAGCTTACATAAAGATAGTTTCTGACTACGACAAAAGCAGGGGGTGTACAAACAGAGCCTGGCAGTCTCTCTGAGTTCGGGAGCCAGAAATCAAAGCTCGAGGACCCCACGGTCGCTATAATTTGTGGGGCAGAGTACCAGAGAGGAGATACTGCAGAAAGCTCTTCCCGAGTAATTCGCTGAGCAACAATGTGCACATCTGTGAGAGGGAACTACCCGAGACACGCGGAAAGATCCTCTGAAAAGGAGTAGGCAAAGTAATCCCCAAAGGTCTGGGAAGAGTTCATGTTCCAGCCAGCCAGCGTCCAAAATGACACTTCAGGTCTCCAAGTAGCAGTGTCAATTCTGACCCTGTGTCAACCGTCCTTCACGAGTTTAGGTCATTCTCTCCTTTCCCGCGCCCCGCGAACAGTTACATGAGTAAATAGCCATGGGTGACCATCCTGCTGGGCCTTTATGCAGATTGAGTGCCATCCTCTTCAGCTGCCCCTAGAGATGCCATGTTCAATTAGCCATCCCTTAACTCCACAGCTGAGGACCCCTCTGACTGCCCATGACCTTTCTGCTGACTACAACAAATTTATCCACCTAGCTTCTGCAGGGTTCTATTGCCTCAGGCTCCTACCTTCCCCATTGCTCTCATGGAGCACTATTCTGTACAGGTATCTATCTCCTGCCACCGGCCCTTGGTCTTTGGAGGAGAGCCACCTCACTGATGAGGGCGTCCCTCTTACCCACAAATTCCTTACTGCTTCTATAAATCCTCAGGGTCTTCCAATGGAACATCATCCGTTGTGGGTTTTCTGGCTTTAAGAGTATATCCACTCTACCATGCTCATTTCTCTCAACCTTTTGTCCCCTCCTCCTACCAAGCCCCAGAGAAATCTGGGCATCTTTTAGTGTGGGCCAACACTTTTCCCAAGCTTCTAGGACCTATTGCAGCAGTGTGCCCCCGGCAGAGGACTCCCTCCCAAATTGAAAAACTCTCCCTCAACCAACTCTACATTCCATCCCACCTTGAACAAGCATCTCAAAAACCAGCCCCAAGCATACTCTCTTGGCTCCTGCTGGAATATGTTGCTTGGGTTCTGCAGCTCTCCAAGGAGAGAGCTTATCAGTTTGTCCCTAGCCAGGTGTCATGACTGTACCCTAATTTGTGGCCCAGTGGCCAGGAGGGGAGGTGCAGCATGCTTGGGAGGCACATGCTGTCTTGCAGAGATCTTTGCATTGTCTTCAAGGAAAGGGGAACACCAGCCCTTAATAGGGAGGAAAAGGTCATTCCTGCAGGCTCAGAGAGTATGGAAGAATCTGATGATTCAACATTTTCAGCTACATCAACCAGAAGTCCCCATTCCATGTGTTACGATCCCATTCTTTCCTAACCAGGGCCCCGACCTTGGTTAGACTCGACCTAAGCACTTGCTTATGTTGCTAATTTAACTTTCTTTGAAGTCATCTCTTCTTTCTAATGATTAAGTCCTGAGCCTGGGCCTCAGATTTCCCTGCTCTCCTTCTGCTGGTGATGAGAACCTCTTTACATGCCAGAAGGAAGTCCTCTGGCCTTCACACTTAGCCTTATAGTTGCAACCGATCGCTCTCAACTCTGCAATGTCTTCTTTCAAAGCATTATTTGAGCTTAGCAACATCTACCCAATTTCACTGTCCTCATGGCTACTCTTTATCCCATATTTCTCAAATGCTGATACATTGCACCAGCTAATCCATTCTTTTCCACTGGTATACATCCCAGATCACCACAAATTATAGTTTGTACTACCCCACCTACCGTGAGTAACATGGTCCTCGCTGCCAGCCAGGCAATGGTGATCCAGCTCCCAAACCCCATCCTAGTATCCACTTTCCCAGACTACATTTGGCAGCTACAGTCACAGGTCAGGTTCATTATGGAGGGTTCTAGGAATCAACAACACCTGTGGAGGGGAAGGGACAGAAGCACCAGGTGAGCCTCCACTGACCCTCAGAGGAGTTCTGAAGCTGAGATGACACCTCCAGGTTATCCTGAGTTGGGGGGGAGGCGACAAGAGCTTTCTACCCTGACTTCCGTCAGTCATTGGATGTAAGCACCCCCGGAAGTGGGTGTGACCTTGAACTGGGTGGCTGTTTGTAACAGGCCACCCTGGGAGGGCTGACAGCGGAGGGCTCAGCCACAGCACTCGCAGCAGGTAAGCAATCAGCCCTTCGTTCCTAAAGGAAGATCTGATGGTGCACCCAGTGTCCACCACCCCTCCCAAATAAACTACCTGCATCCAAGTCCTGGCTTCAGGCTTTGCTCTCAGGGAAACTGGAATGAAAACAACAGGGACCAACTGTGATGTTTAGTTCACTTATAAGGAAGGAGAGATTCTCATAGCCCATTAAACTGTTATTTAGGAGAAGAAAAAAGGGAGTGCTTGCCTAAGAGAGAAGGGGTCTTCCTAGTCTCTGGAAGTAACTTAAGTGAAGCCTCAGAGATGTTCTTCCCTATTCCTTTTCCAGGAAAGTCCTTTATTTCCCCATATTGTACCTACTATTCAAGGAGGACTAATGGGCCTCTGAACTCTGAACATCATCAGTCTCCATGAATGAAACTCTGGGCATTCAGGAGCTGAACTGCCAAAGTCTGGTGGAGAGCTTTGTATTAAATGTGAGAACAGAGCAAGGCCAGGCTGGGTGTCCAGGACCTGACAGAGGTCTAGGCCTGGAGTAGAGCCACATGCAGGAGGGCAAGTTCAACCCACTATGCCCAATATTTGCCTCCTTCCTCCTCTTCCTTCAACACATCTTTCCAGGGTGCAACCCAACTTGAGGCAGCCCAGGAGCGTAGGGAGAAATCTTACAGCTTTAAGCAGCTGGTAGAAACTGGAAGAGGACTGGTTACATTGCAAGTCCGAGGTAGGCCTAGGAGGAAATCAGGCTGACGTGGTATGATAATGATCCAGGGGCAGGAGGAGGCGCGTTCTCTCGGCTGCCCTCATTCATATCACCATTCTAGCCAGACCCCTGCTCCACTGGGCCGACTGGCTGCACCAGCCACACACAGCAGCCCCAGCCAGGGCCGCCAGCAGCCACAGGTCAGCATCTACACGGGCCCATCCTCTCCCCTTCTCCGTGGCGTGGACTCTGATCTGCCCTCCTTCCTTACTGAAGATGTTCTCTCTTTATGAAAGAACAGAAAGTTTGGATGAGTGCGGTGTGGTATAAAAACCACTGCCCTTGGCATCAGACTGACAAAGGTTCAGTCTCTGCTCTACCACTTACCACTCCTGGCTCTTGGGCAACTTCTTCTGTATGCCTTGCTTTTCTCATTTGTAAACTGTGACTGTTGCTTCCTAACTTATAAGGTGGCTGTGAGGATTAAATGAGATAATATATTTGAACCTTGCCCAAGGTGCTTAATGAAATCTACTTCCTACCCCTCCCACCACAGCTGATTTTGATTGCCCTCAACTATACTAAGAGCTACTGAGATACAACACATGACATTTATCAAAGAATTTACAATCTTTATGCCCCACAAAGGCAGGGACAATGTCTATTTTATTCACTAACATATACCCAGCCTCTAGCACAACGCCTAGCACATGTGGACACTCAGAAATATTTGCTGACTGAATAATGAATTGTATAAACCTGAATCTTAATATCGTAAGACCCTAAAAAAGCCTCTAGTCCAGGGATGGCAAATCATTTACTTGTTGCCCACCCCAACTGATATGTATCAATAGTTAATACCTACTCGGGACTTTCCTAGTGGTCCAGTGGTTAAGATTCCGCCTTCCAATGCAGGGGATGCAGGTTCGATTCCCTGGTCAGAGAACTAAGATTCCACATGCTGCAGGGCAACTAAGCCTGTGCATTCTAGAGCCTGCACGCCCCAACTAGAAACCCTGTGCGCTGCAACTACTGAGCCCGCGCTCTAGAGCCAGCATGCCACAACTAGAGAGAAGCACGCCTGCCACAATGAAGATCCCTTGGGCAACAGCTAAGACCCAATGCAGCCAAATAAATAAATTAATTTTTTTAAAAATAGTTAATACCTACAGCACTGTGTTGAGAAAGATTCTGAGGCCCCATCTGTCTCAGCAGGAGAGAATGGTGCGATCAGTTAGCAATATCTACCAAAAGTATGAAAAGGGATCAAGCATCACTAATGCCTATCTTACCCTTTCTGGTTCAAACTAACGCATCATTTTACAGATGAGGAAATGGGAGCTCAAAGATCACACAGACAGTTAACGGCAGAATTGAACACAAATGTTCAGCTTTGGATGCGAGCAGCAAAGGCCTGATGTGGAGGAAATGGCAGCAAGTTGGGAACAGAAGGCCAGAGAGACTCCAAGCAGCCCCTGTCCCAAGATAAACATTTCTGCTCAACCCCCATTAGCAGAGGTATCAATACAAGCAGAAATCCAGAAGAAATGCTGATGGATAGAACAGACTGAGAAATTTCAATTAGGCCCAGTGTGGTTAATTCCCTCTTAACCACATCATTTCCCTTTAGGTCACTTCAGTTCTGCATCCACCTCCCCCCACTTCATTTTTGGTAAGTGGGCACCCCTCCCTGTTCCTCAGCCTCCCAGTTTCCCGAGTTGCAGCCCTCACTTAAGATAGATTGGTCTCATCTCTCTCAAGATCACTGCTTGGAAGAAGCAGAGAGAAGAGTAATTAGCAAATTCAGCATTCTGGTAACTCTTCTACAGGGAAGGATAATCATTTGTTAGTTTAAGTAAATCCTCACGCCTTGATTAGCTGTCTGATGTTGAGGAAAAAATGAGAATGGGCTCACTCACTGCAGCTGGGGCTCTGCAAGAGCCTTGGGAGACAAACGAGTCCAAATACATTTTTTTCTTTTAAAACTAAAGACTCCTCCCAAGGAAGGGGAGCCTAACTTCCCACCCCATAAGTGTGGGCTGTACATTGAGACTTCCTTCTAAAGAGTATGATATAAAAGGGGCAAAAACAATAATAACAACTTTATACTGGAGAAACCTGACAAATGCTGTCTTAGCCAGGTGGTCAAGGTCAGCATCGTCAGTGAAAAGTCACATTGATACAATGTGATGAGAAGGGCACTTCACCTCTATGGTCTTCCTCCCCAAAACACACGACCCCAGTCTAATCATGAGAAACACGTCATGAGAAACCCCAACTGAGAGACAGTCTACAAAATGCCTGACCAGTGCACCTCAAAACTGTCAGGGTCATCAAAAGCAAGGAAAGTCTGAGAAATTATCACAGCCAAGAGGAACCTAAATGTAATGTGATATTCTGGGTGGGATCCTGGAACAGAAAAAGAACATAAGGTAAAAACTCAGGAAATCTGAATAAAGTGTGGACTTCAGTTAATAATGATGTATCAATGTTGGTTCATCAATTATAATAAATGTGCCCTACTAATATAAAATGTTAATACTAGGGGAAACTGGATGGAGGGTATGTGGGAATTCTCTGCATTATCTTCACAATTTTCCATACATCTAAAATTACTCTAAAATAAAACTTTTCTTCATTGACAGCAGGGGTCTTAAGGGTCATCTCTAGAAGAGCCCAGGCAGGTGACTCTGGTAGCACTTCTGGCAATAGGATTCATCCACATTCTCCCTCCCTCTGAAATGACTTTTTCTTATTGAGCAGCCAGCTGGCCTCTTCTCTTCCCACCCTACTGGTCTGAGTTCTGCCCTCTGAAACCCACAGAAAAAGTCTGCAGTCTAGACTCTCTTCTCCAACACAGCCCTCAAATGTCTCAGAGTTACGCTTTATCAAACAAAAAGAGACCTGCAAACATCTTCCAGCCCCAAATCTTCTTTTTTTTTCTTTTAATTTTTGGCCACACCACATGGCATGTGGCATCTTAGTTCCCCAACCAGGGATGAACTCACACCCCCGGCAGTAGAAGCGCTGAGTCTTAACCACTGGACCGCCAGGGAAGTCCCCCAGACCTTCTTTTTTTTTTTTTTTTTTTTTGCGGTACGCGGGCCTCTCCCGTTGCGGAGCACAGGCTCCGGACACGCAGGCTCAGCGGCCATGGCTCACGGGCCGAGCCGCTCCGCGGCATGTGGGATCTTCCCGGACCGGGGCACGAACCAATGTCCCCTGCGTCGGCAGGCGGACTCTCAACCACTGCACCACCAGGGAAGCCCCAGACCTTCATTTTTAAGACAAACTCAGGCCCAGGAGGCAGGAAAGCCCCCACCCAGTCACACACACACTGAAATCCAGGTTTGCTCATACAAGTCCAAAGCCCTTTTCTTTATAGTGTGCTGCTCTTACGAAGAAGATTAACATGTATCCCTGTACACATTGTCATTTCCTTCACCATCCATCATAATCTGAGATGTCCATCTGCACCAGAACCCTCCCAGGAAGACCCTCATCAGCTTGTGAATGTTTCCCTTGCCCTCTCCACAATCCTTTCCAGAAGCAGTCGTGGCTAAGGATGTTAAAGAAACCAATATCCCCCCCTCCTGAGAGTTGATGTCCCAAATTGAGCAGAATGCTCCAGATGAGAGCTAACCAATGTTACTGTGGCACAAAATTATAAATAGATGAGCACACCTTCCTTAAGCAAGCCTCTGATATACACTAGCTAACTGTCATACAGATAAAGCATGAAACCTCCTGAAGCCTTCAGCCAACCAAAATATCGAAGTTACCATCACCATACGGCTCCAATCCCCTTCCTTCCTATCTCTTCCAAAAAGCTGTTACACCCTGAGGAGGGCTAAGGGAAGGAGCCAGGTGAGAACTAGCATTCGCTGAGACTGCACAAGGGGCACTGTGCCTATTATATACATTACCCATTCATTCATTTAGCATTTACCGAGGCCATGATAGGCCAGGAACTGGGGGAAGAACTGAGAATATAAAGATCATAAGATACCATCTAGGCGCTCAATGATTTCAGTTTAGTACGAAAGACATTCATGTCAACAACAAAATGTAGAAACGTGACAACCGTGAAAGCATGAGATTGGGAGGTAACACCCAATACCTTGTGAGGAAGGATTATTTGCCTACATATAACTATATTTTCCAGATGAGGAAGCTGAGGCTTCAAAAAGTCAAGCACTTATCCCAAGAAATGAGTTAGTGATGGAGGCAGAGATATGAATTCTGGGTACAAAGCTCCAAAGTCCATACTTTCCCAAACTAAGTTGTTGATACATGTTGTACAAAATGTGTCCCATGGTCAATTAGGTTTGAGACTATAGAATGCCACTTCCTTCCCTTGGAAACTCAAAACGCCCATATGAATAATAAAGACTCTAAGAAGTCTTACACTAAAATATCTGTTTAACCCTGTAGTGTGACCACTGAAATATTTTTTTCTTAACTCTTTTTTTTCAGAGAATACTTATTAATATAGAGAATTAATGTTACAGGGACTATACTTTGGAAAACTCACCTCTATATCCTGCTGTCATCCCTAAGGTAAACAAATGCAGCTATCACACCCCTGGGGGGGGGGGAAATCTTGACAGATTAGAAATGTGACAAAGCCAAAAAAGTCCCTTTGAATAAATACATAACCCATGAGGCTTAATAGAATGACTTTTAGCCTAGATGACATGAAAGTAAAGATATATGTTGGGCCAAGACCACTGCATTCATCTCCAAATTCTATTCATTGCCCAAACAGCCTTCCAGACTTCCCCAGGTAGCTCTGAGGTTCTTGACTTGCAGGAGGGCAGTAGAAGCTCTGAAGATATGAAACCAAAGGGGAGGTAATGAGAGAAGAGAAAGACACCAGCAACACAAGTCAGGAGAGAGACCCATAAAGGGAGGGAAAAGGAAGTTCCTTGGAGAGAAGGAGAGAAGTAAATGCTACTCTGTAATTGTAGCTTTGGCTTCCAGGCACTTCTCATGATCATGAAATGCTATTGATAGCATCATATCTATTTCCTTTTTCATATTAATTCCCCTACATCAGAGTTTCTTTTTTCCTTTTTCTTTTTCTTTTTTTTTTTTTTGTCTGTGCTACACAGCTTGTGATATCTTAGTTCCCTGACCAAGGATGGAAGCCCGGGCCCTCAGCAGTGAAAGCTCAGAGTCCTAACCATGGGACCGCCAGGGAATTCCCCAGAGTTTCTAACTTATAGTGCCATTGACATTTGGGGCCAGCCAAGTCTTTGGTGGGGGAAGAGGACTGCCCTGTGCATTGTAAGGTATTTAGTAGCATCCCTAGCCTCTACCATATGCCAGAACTACATGCCAGTAGCACCCTTCCCCCAGTTTTAAGCAAAAAAATGTCTCCAGGTGTTGCCAAATGTCTCCTAGGGGGCAAAATCACTCCCAGTTTTGAACAACTGCCCTAAAGGTTCTTTGGTATCCATCACCAACACATGCTACTGTAAAATCCAAATAAGCAATTACCCTGCAAAACAAAGACATAACCTCTTCGAATATTACTCCCTGGGCCTCAAGCTGCTTTCCAACAGAGCCCCACTGCTTACTGCCAGGCTGTCTGACTTCTAATCATTCCTGAGGGCCCATCTCAATCTCACCATCTCCTGCTATGGAGTCTTCCTGCCAACTTGAGTCAGCTGTGACCTACCCCTTCCTGCTCTATTCTGCCACCCATGATACAGTAGTGGTACATGATTGACTTCAATCGAAGGTCTACACATATTTGATCTTGTACTGTCCTGTAATTCATTATGAGTGAGCAAACATTGATATAGCACGTATGAAGTGTCAGACCTGTGCTGGTGCAGTGGGACGTAGGAGACATAAGGGTATGATGTTTACCTTTAAGTAGAGTACAGTCTCATGGAGAAGGCAGACCCAGAGTTATAGTCCTACATAGCTGCTTGTCTCGTCTCCTCTGTGGGATCCCTGAAGGTAAAGGTAAAACTCCAATCCTTCTTTTATGTCCACCACAGAGCTGAGCACACAGTGGGTGCCCAAGAGATTACACTGAACTTGAATCAGTAAGGAAGGAGAGCTTCTCTGAGAACTCATCTCCACAAAGGCAACTGCCATGCTTCTAGGACTCCACTGGGCAACTTCTTTTATGAAGTGATGGTAAAAGTAAATGGTATTTGTTATAGATAACTAATGAGAACCTACTGTAGAGCACAGGGAACTCTACTCGGTGCTCTGTGGTGACCTAAATGGGAAGGAAATCCAAAAAAGAGGGCATACATGTATACGTATGGCTGATTCACTTTGCTGTACAGCAGAAACTGACACAGCAGTGTAAAGCAACTATACTCCAATAAAAAAATAAATAAATAAAATAAAATAAACATATCTAGGTTCTGAGTGGGAAAAAAAAGTATCTTATGGTTACAAGTGACAGAAACCTTCACTTAAACTGACTTAAAAAGTATAAAAAGACTAAAAAGACTTAGAGTAAAAAGAAATTGATAGCTCGTGTCACTGAAGAGCCCAGGTGACCACAATGATGGAAGCCAACTGAAAGACAACCCCCGCCCCCCAGCAGTGCTCAAAGCTGGAATAGTCTGAGCAACAAAATAAATAAAGTAGCATTGGATTCTATCCCATACCTGTATAAATAAATGATTGAATACACATATGGGGGAGAAGAGAAATCTCCCATACAGAAGAATCCCAAATAATTTATGTAGATACTCCATCCTCAAAAAGAAGCAACATAAATCCCCACTCCTTAAGCATGGGCTGCACATACTGACTTCCTTCCAAAAAGAACGGTACAGAAAGGGCGATAAAAGAATAATTTGACAGTGTCCAGCCATTGTAAAGTGAGATATCCTTAAGGTTTTTTGAAAGAGTGTTTAAAGAATAAATATAATCATTCCTTAAGTAAATAAAATAAATAGCTTGACAGTGGAGAAACCTGACAGACCCCACCTCAGCCAGGTGATCAAAGTCAGCAACAGCAGTGATGTCATGTTGACCGTAGGCACCCTTGATAGGTGATTAGAATGACACTTGGCTTCTGTGGTCTTCCTCCAAACACATACAACCGTAGCCTAATCATGAGAAAATCATCAGGCAAATGCCAATTAAGGGGCCTTTTACAGAATATCTGACCAGTATTCGCCAAAAGTGTCAAAGTCACCAAAAACAAGGAAAGTCTGAGAAACTGTCACAGCCAAGAGGAGTCTACATGGAATGTGGTGTCCAGGATGGGCCCCTGAAACGGAAAAGGGCATTAGGGGACGACTAAGAAAACGTGAATAAAATATGGACTTCATTCAATAATAATGTACCAATATTAGTTCATTAACTGAGATAAATGTGCCACACGAATGTAAGATGTTAATAATAGGAGAAACTGGGTGTGACGTCTATGGGAATTCTCTGTACTGTTTTCACGATGTTTCTGTAATTCTAAAACTATTTTAAAATAAATAAGGTTATATTAATTAAAAGTAAATGGTGGGGGCTTCCCTGGTGGCGCAGTGGTTGAGAGTCCGCCTGCTGAGGCAGAGGACACGGGTTCGTGCCCCGGTCCGGGAAGATCCCACATGCCGTGGAGCAGCTGGGCCCGTGAGCCATGGCCGCTGAGCCTGCGTGTCCAGAGCCTGTGCTCTGCAACGGGAGAGGCTACAACTGTGTGAGGCCCGTGTACTGCAAAAATAAAAAAAAAGTAAATGTTATTTGTTTTTATTTGAAAAACATTAAAAGATGGCAACCCTACATAAGTTACCCTACCTTTTTTTTTAACTATTGCTCCATAAAATCCAAAAATCCACAACCCACTGCTTGAAGAGTGAAAGTACAGGAAAGGAAAGAGGGAGGGGTCCAAGAAACACATTTAAACTATTAGGAAGTAACGAAGACTTTGCAAAAATAATTATCAACAACAAACAGGCTAGGGAATACTTGGAAAATGTGTAATACATACAAAATCACTAAATCTTAAAAGTCTGCATTACTGAGTCTTTGGGTGGGAACATACTAAGGCGCTAACATTCTTGAAAAGTAATGAAGAACAGAGGGACAGGAGTGTGGGAAGACAGGTGGAGGTTTACACCCTCCTAAGCCAGAAGAAAACAAGAGCCCTAAATGGGCGTGGTTTAAGAAGGCTAGCTTTAGCATTTCAAAGAAACAATGGAAGAGAGTTTAAAATGTTTAAACAACAAAGATGAATAGAGGTCCCCTCGACCACAAGATAACAGAGCAGAGACGCAGTTGCCAGTTTGAATCAGGAGGCAGAACCCACTGTATCATCACTCAGAAATGCTCAGTAAATAGTAGCAGTGGTTGTTAGTATCATTACTGACACATCGAGTTCCCCTGACCATACAGTCTTTTTCTTTCCTCTCCTTTGACTTGAACTAGTATTACATGTGGCATTTATACACAAGCCTTGAAAAGAACCAAGCTGATGGCTAGGAAAGTTTCCCAAGGATCCTGTCCTGACCATTCACATAAGAAGAGTGACCAAAGACGGGGGAGCACAATCCAGGGCAGCAAAAGGAGGTCAGGCCAGTGCATTTCAAAAGGGCACCTCGGTCTAGAGTCTATACAGTTCCAAACCCACATCAGGACACGCTCCACCCAGCCTCTCCTTCCAGCACCCTGCGGCCCAGCCCACCCCATCGAACATAATTCTCCAGCAGCACACTTTGCTACTCACCCTTGCCAGCCACCAAAAAACTGAGGAGGGCTTCCCTGGTGGCGAAGTGGTTAAGAATCCGTCTGCCAATGCAGGGGACACGGCTTCCAGCCCTGGTCCGGGAAGATCCCACATGCTGCGGAGCAACAAAGCCCGTGCACCACAACTACTGAGTCTGTGCTCTAGAGCCCGTGAGCCACAACTACTGAAGCCCGCCCGCCACCGCAATGAGAAGCCCGCGCACCACAATGAAGAGTAGCCCCCGCTGGCCGCAACTAGAGAAAGCCCGCGTGCAGGAACAAAGACCCAACTCAGCCAAAAATATATAAATACATAAATTTATTTAAAAAAAACAAAAAAACAAAAACCTGAGGAATCTGGGCTAAATACAAGCATAAGGCTTCCCCAGTGTGGAAGGGGGCCCAGGAGCCAACAGCCCATTTTGGGAGGTAGGGTGGTAGCAACTTACATCTGGTGAGCCAAGAAGCCGGGAAAGACCAAGACCATCTCCACAGCTGGTGCTGGTCAACCTTCGGCGAAAGTGTTAAAACCGAGACTAGAGTCTGTAAAGACAGCATTTCCTTAGCCAAGTTTGAACTTTGCCAAAGAGGCTCAAGGCCTTTGATGTAGTTAATTTTAGGTCACAGCTCTGGTCCACCCAGCCCTGAGGAAATTGGGGCTTCATGGAAGAGTTCCATCCACGGGCCCTGGAAAGACCCACAGACCTCAAGGCCAGCCACAGAATAGAGGAGATGATCTCTACTGACCTATATACAGGGCCCAAGAACTCGAAAATGAGAGGAATGAGGGTAATGAGTCTGTCTTCTAAAGATTGAGCAAAGATATGCAAAGCCTGCCTGGTGATATTAACATATCTATACATGGAATGTGTTCATTAAAGGGGAAATCTCTTAAGGCGGTAGTTTATCAAATTGTCCTGACTCCTTTATAGGCGGTAAAATCAACTAGTGAGTTACCAGCATTTTTTAAAAAATGAAATAACATAGAATAGAAAATATGATTGCATCACATGTAATAATAGTAAGTATTGTTTATTGTTTTCATGAAGTGTGTGTGTGTACATGTGTACTGGTCTCAATTTAAAATGTATCTCTTTACTGTTAGTTTTTTTTTGACAGTGACTGCTTTCAAGTAAATATTGGTAGAGTCTAACAAAGTTTTAGTCAAACTAGTCATTCATTTATTCATTCATGCACAGCACTCCTATTATGTGCCAGGCCTCCACAGGGCACTGAGAATACAACACTAATAGTCACAATAGTACAGCTCTTGTTATATATTTGGCACACCTCTAAGTTCCTTATATATGCAAATGTATTAGCCCTCGAAACAAGCCTATGAGATAGTTTCCATGATTATCAACATCTTGTTCAGATGAGTAACTTGCTCAACTCCTCATAGCTAGTAAGTGGCAGAGCTGGAATTTGAACCGTTCAGTCTAGCTGCAGAATCTCTTCTGTTATCCACCAAGCAATAGTACCCAAGGACTTGTCCTATTGCTCCCAACAGTATCTTTGTTGCAGTAATGAATTGTATTAACCCGAGGCCACTACAGGTTGCACCTGTGTCTCTAACTCCCCCGGTCTGAACTGTTGTGCTAGCAAGTCCAATGAAGGCTTATACTTAGGCTTCCCGAGAAGTCTGCCGTAAGAGACAGAATACACTGCCCAGAGTACCCTTTCCCCTGGGCATTTCTAGCCACACAAATCAATGGCCTGGCATTCTCTCGACACAAATTATGTGCATTCATGTCAATGAGCTTCATGAGCTGACAGATCAGTATTTGGGGCTGCAAGCCCAAGGGTCAGTCTAGGCCACAGAGACTTCAACAAAGGAAATGGCCCTGAATAGCTGTATGCCCTTGTCTAAGTTACCTTTCTGTGCCTCAGTTTCCTCAACTATGCGATGGGGATAATAACAGTATCTACCTCATAATATTGTTGTAAGAATTTAATGAAATAGGAAATGTAAGCAAATGCCTGGTATTTAGTAAGTGCTCATTAAATGTTTGCTAGCTATTATTATTTATTGGGCACTTTGCTAGTATCAAATTTATCAACCAATGCAAGAGAGAATGTGTAAGCAATATTGTGCCTACAGAATTCTATGCCGGGCTAGAGGAGTTCAGGGAAGAGGTACTTAAGTTAACCAGCAAATTTCAGAGAGAAGACATTATTTTGAGATGAGTCTTGAGGACTGAACCAACAGGTGAAGAATGAAGGAAAGGACATTCCATCCAGTCAGACAGAGTGAACAACTTGGCAGAGACACAGAGGACCTTCGTGTGCAAAACCACCAAAATAATCTCCAGCAAAAATTCCTGCAGCACAAGTTTTTCCAAAGTTGTTTCAGGCATTGAAATATACATGCAATGTGCATTTTACATATACTCACTTCAAGGCAAATGAAAACCTCAGCCCTAAAAGAAACTTAAGGGAAAAAGCATCAGTCCCTAAATACATTAGAAACGGGAATCTCTCCCATGAAGCTGGACGTGCTTTAGAGAAGTGGGCTCCCAGACCTAGGAACTTGTTAGAAATGCAGATTCTCGGCCTCCCCCAGACCTACTGAATCAGAAATTCTAGAGGTAGGGCCCAGCCATCTGGGTTTAGAGAAATTTGCCAAGAAGGAAACAAAGATAAAAGCAACAGCAGTCCAGGCAACAGCTCCTGTGAAGAGCTATGCTCCCTGTAACCAGAGCCAGGCACAATTTACACAGTGGCTAAATAGCTCAGGCTCTGTAAACCCATTGACCTGGGTTTGAACCCCAGTTTTGGTGCCTGATGCCTGCTACTTCCCTTAACCACTGCATTCTCATCTGCAAAATAGAGATAATGATTCCTCCCTCTTAAGATTGTTCTCAGGACTTGGTAAGATGGTACCTATAAGGCACTGCACAGAGCAGCTCATTAAGTGCGAGCCAGTATGCCTAAAGGGGAACTCAAGCAAATTCATCCTCTCCAAGAGTGATAACGTCTCCACGAGTTCTAACAGCTTTTGGAACAGCAGCCTTCAAGTTGGGGTACACATGCTGTTGGGGGTATAAGAGGACTTGGTTTGGGGACATGGATAGACTGATAAAGATCAATTTCCAAATCTTCATTTTCCCTACAG
The DNA here is from genome assembly GCF_003676395.1 of Aethalodelphis obliquidens. Lineage (NCBI taxonomy): Eukaryota > Metazoa > Chordata > Mammalia > Artiodactyla > Delphinidae > Aethalodelphis > Aethalodelphis obliquidens. The sequence continues at coordinate 3,852,503 of NW_020837965.1, read as the reverse complement.
ACTCCCCTAAAACTGATCTGCCTGCAGCTGGGGCACCAGGCAAGTTCTCCTTCCACATCTTCCCTATCTTCTCTTTCACAGTAGCCCTCCTCCCACTTACCAAAAGCAAGACATAGTGCTCACACATCCCAAATCTTACTCTGTGTCCTGGAGGACAAACTTCCAGGGCTCCAAACAGGGAATAAATAGAAATATTGAGGTTGTGAATGTCTCTAATGAGAGGGGAAAATCCATTTGCAAATGAGCAACTCAAATGACTGGTTACAATTTCTTTTCCAAGTCAGGCGTTTTCCACATAATCAAATGGGGACCTAATTTGCGCTGTCAGCTGATAGGTCATTAAAACAAATTTTTGATGATAGACCACTATGTGATTTTCAATATATGACTTGGAAGCAGTTCAAATAATTCAAATGTAACAATTTTCCTTACATTTCCACTTACTTATGTGAACGTTTTCAGCACTTTAACCTTTTATTTTAATTGAAATATGTTACGCTAGTTTCAGGTGTACAATGTAATGATTCAATACTAGTACAGATTGCAAAATGATGACAATAAGTCTAGTTAACATCCGTCAGCACTTATGTCTTAATAAACAAAAACTTGGCTTGCAACTGATGTCGAACTGTCTCAATCAAGCAATAAGTAATATTCACCCACAGATACATGATACAAGTTTTTAAAATGCCATCCATCTCACAGCAGATGCATTTCCAATGAATTTCACTTCTGTGTTTAACAATTCCATATCAAAATTATAATATATCTATGTTGCTTTTCTCAATTACATAGTATAATAATTTTAATGATAATTCAATCCAGAAGGAATGTTTTAATATTTAAAGCCTTTTAGGCACATGAAATGTTTTAAAATGCTGTTTCAATCTATATGTATGTTTTTGTTGCAGAGAGGCGTAATACAGAAATCGATAAAAAATTTCAAGCATAAAAATATATTACATGAGGATAAAATTCTGCGGGGAAAGTGGAATGAAAATGTGAGTTCAAGGAGAAAAAGCAATGATGTAAAATTTTCTGACTACTAAAGAAAAGCTCTTTTGTATATTTTTAAACAGAAGACAGTAGTATCAAATCATTATGGTATTTAGACTGGAAACTTTAAAAAGGGCAATGTAAAGGTTTATTTAAATTTCAGTATTTATTATTTGCCCAAAATTACATTCTTTGTAATTTTTATGTAAAGTTATAGTAACTGTAGATACCAAGTTAAAAATGTACAAGGGGGTACACTGCCTCTCAAATTTTTTTCAGGGGATATGCAAGGAAAACATGCGAATACCTCTGCTCTAGAAAATCTCCCCCTTATTGTTCTTCTCTTTCTTCAGTAGGTGAATATATTAAACAGAAGTGACATTCTCAGCGCTATATGGCATGCTAAGAAGCATTCCAGAGGAGGAACCATCGCTGTCTCTGTTTTCAAAAACTCACCACCTAGTTGAACCAACCAGAAAAAAGTGATGCAAAGCAACTGAGGTATGTGGCAGACACTGGTCTTGCCCACCTGGTGCTCACGCACTCCGGTATCCTTGCTAAGCAAATCCAGACTAGGACAGCAATATGCCAGGTAAATACTCATTTTTTCAGCCTCCCTTCCCCTGAGGGGTGAACACGTGACAAAATTCTAGCTGGTGAAACATAAGTAAAGACCTGAGGGCTTCTGGGAAAGCTTTTGCTTTCCTAATAAAACCATATAGATGAGACTAGCTCTGCCTGTCCTTTCTTCTTCCTAACTTGAATGCAGATGCAATGCCTGGAGCTACAGCACTTATGCCAAAACTATGAGGCAACAAGCATGAGAACAAAGGCAACACACTAAGGATGGCAATATGGACACATGGAAAGATCCTGGGTCCCTGATGGCATAGCTGAGCAGTGAACTAATGCCAGCAAGGGCTTACCTCTAGATCTTCTACTACATTAAATACATGTATACACATATTTCAATTGCTGTAAACCAGTGCTAGCTGGATATCCCAGTTACTTGTACTGTGTAACAAGCTACTCTAAAAGTGCCATTAAAATGAGTCATTTTATTAAGCTCACAGATTTTACAGGTCAGGAATTCAGACAGGGTCCATCTGGAATGGTCTGTCTTTACTGCATGATATCCGGAGCCTCTGTTGAGAAGACTCAACCGGGTGAGTGACTCAAACACCCAGGAACTAGAATAGCTGGCCCTGGAGAATCCATTTCCATGAAAACTTCTTCACTCCTGTGTCTGGTACCCAGGCTAGAATGATAAAAGACTGGGCTCAGATGGGACTGTTGACCAAGTGCCAACACGTGTGGCCTCTCCATGTGGCTTAGGCTTTTCACAGCACAATGGCTGGGTTCTGAGAGCAAGCATTCCAAGAGACCTAGAAGGAAGCTGCATGGATTTGTATGATCCAGGCTCATGCAGGAATCAGTGTCATTTCTACAGTACTCAGTTGGTCGAAGCAGTCACCAGACTCAAGGAGACGAGACACAGATGCCAGCTCTCAATTAGAGGCGTAAAAAGAACTTGCAACCATTTTTCTTTAAAACACCACATCGGTTGAGGTATTTTTCCTTGCAAATTAACACATTCCTAACTGATACAATGGATGATATAAGATAACATAAAGTGGATGCGAAGTTGAACAGTACAAGTGGCGATTGAACTCAAAGGAGGAAGAGATAATGAGAATCAAGAAAGCCTTCATTATAAACACTGATTGAGGGCCTGTAAGTGCACAGCCCAGAATAAAATGCCAAGAGGATTGCAAAAATACTGCAAGACTCCATATCTATCCCCCATGCTAGATATGAGTTCAGATCTCAATCTGCTATTCTCAACCAACATGGCTTCGGAAAATCCTAGCTGAGCCTCAGTTTGTGTATCAGCAAAAAGGAGAGCATGTGCCAAGGTTAGGGTGAGGTCTAAGTAAAATAGAATGCGAAGGGCCTAGCATGGTGCACGCCACTCAGGAAGTGTTCAACAAATGCTACGCATGTGTTTATTCATTAAAAGAACTTACCCATGTGGGAAAATTGAATGAGCATCTACAATTGACAGAGTTAGTATCCCCCAAACATAAGTCAGAGCCCCAAACCCACCTTATGGACTCAGCAAGGTTTACTGACATTTGTTTTGTACAGAGCTTAGAGGACTTAGACCAATTTCTCTGGAGGAAAACTAAAACAGACTTGAGAAGATCTTCTGATGCCTAGGCTGATGTCAAGTCTTTTCCCTGCAAAGCCCATCCCGACCCCTGCTACCAGTTTAGAAAAATCTATAGCATTTCTCACAGGAGGCCAACCATTCCAATCTGGGATAAGTTTTCTAAATATTAGATCTGAAATGATTTATGTTATCCCTAAATGCATTGGGCCACAATCTTCCTGCATGGATTAAGTCATACCATCTATTTTTAGCAGCTGGCTCATTCAGTCCATTTCCTTACTATAAATACCTGAGTGCACTCGTTTTAAAGTAGATCTCTTTTGTCATCTGATTGTCCCAGTCTAGGTTAGAGGGGAATGGAGGAGAGAATGGAAAATGAGACAGAGAATAGAGAAAGAGAGACTGCAATGCTCTACTCTGCGCAGCAGCTATTTTCACAGACTCATAGATCCCTAGCGGCCTGAACACAGGAGAAAGCCAAGAGGGTCTAGCCCTTCTCAGTGTGTTAACCTTGAGAAGGTGGCAGCTATCTGGGACTCGATGGAGCCACCCAGACTCTTTCCTATCATTTCATCCACTGAAAGTTTCCTTTTCATAATCCCATGTCTCAGTCTCCCAATTCCTAACACACTGACACTAACCCCAGCCCCAGAGGCAGGCCAAGAGAGGTTTCTCCTGGTCTTAATGCCCTTGAGTGAAAAAAAATTATTATAATATTTCATACCCATCTCCCTGGAGTCTCGAAGAAGGGGACACTGAGCTCTCGACAAATACGGATCAAAGCATTAAGAGGAAACAGGCCAGAGTCAAATTAAGGAGTGGGTCTGCCGGGCAGCTGCATGGAGCACTACTACACAAGGAAAGATACGTTCAAACATCACTGGATGCCGGTGTGTCGCTGGAAATTAAGGCGATAGATAGAGGAAAAATGCAAGTTCGAAACTCTTCTCAGGAAAGTAGAATGTGTGGTTAAAGGAATACTGCAAAATGATCCTGAAGTTGTAGCTAAGACCTCTAAGGGCCATGATTTCAATAGTGAATATTTGTCGTTTAAGGTAGCTAATATCTTAATATTCTCCCTATTTTGAGGTTTCTACCAGCAGTCCTCCTTCTCCATTCTCTTTTCACTTTCCCAGTTTTCAACTCCTCCTCCAAATTAAAGCTAAACAAACTTTTTTTTTTTTTTTGCGGTACGCGGGCCTCTCACTGTTGTGGCCTCTCCCGTTGCGGAGCATAGGCTCCAGACACGCAGGCTCAGCGGCCATGGCTCACAGGCCCAGCCGCTCCACGGCATGTGGGATCTTCCCAGACCGGGGCACGAACCCGTGTCCCCTGCATCGGCAGGTGGACCCTCAACCACTGCGCCACCAGGGAAGCCCTGAACAAACATTTTGATTGAACAAATATATTGATTCGGGGGGGGCAATAAATTATCAACACTCTACCAAGATTCCCACATGTCTCAGTCTGGACACTTCCCCCAAGGATCTCAAAGGGGTACAAAAACCCACTTATCCAAGTTTCAAGCACCAAGGAAGCACTGTGCTCCCAAAAGCAGCCAATGGGAGCAGAGTCTCCTGGCTTCTCTCAGATGAAATGCAAATGTGCCTCAAATAATAGAAAAGTATTCATCAAATGTTTTCAAAAACAATTCATACATGATGATCCAGTGGGTTTTATCTCAGGAATGCAAGGCTGGTTTAACATTCAAGTATCAATCAATGTAATTCAACATACTAACAGAACAAAAAAGAAGAAAACAATTATCTCAATAGACTCAGAAAGATTATTAGAAAAGTATTGATAATAAAAGCTCTCAGGGCTCTTGGAAGTTGAGGAAGAGCGACACAGATATGGTGGCTGCATCACTGCCTCCACCACCCCTCTGACACCTCCAACCACATCCTCTACCATCACAGAATGATAATCCAGGATCTACCATTCCTATTTAGTAATTGTGGATGATTATTCCAAAATAGAGAAAGTTGGAGAAGCATCTATGGAATTATGTATAAGGGTAAACACAAAACTACAGGTCAAGTGGTAGCCATGAAAAAATCAGACTAGAAAGTAAAGAGGAAGTGTTCCCAGTGCCTCAACTCAGGAAATTTCTCTTTTAGAACTCTGTCATGCAAACATAGTCAATCTTCAAATGTGGTTACGCAAGAATCCAGGTTACATCTCATCTTTGAATTCCTTGGATCTCAAAAGTACTTGGATTCTATCCCTCCAGGTCTGTTCATGGATTCTTCACTTGTTAAGAGTTATTTGTAATAAACCCTACAAGGGATTGTGTTTTGTCAGCCTAGAAGATCTCTTCACAGAGATTTAAAACCTCAAAATCTATTGATAACAAAGGAACAATTAAACTAGTTGACTTTGGCTTTGCCAGAGCTTCTGGAATACCTATTAGAGTATACATACATGAGTTAGTAACACTCTGGTAGAGATCTCCAGAAGTACTGCTGGGGTCAGCTCACTACTCGACTCCAGTTGACATTTGGCATATAGACACCATATTTGCAGAATTAACAACCAAGAAGCCACTTTTCTGTGGGAATTCAGAAGTTGATCAACTCTTTAAAATATTCAGAACTTTGGGACCCCCCAGTAATGAAGCATGGCCAGAAGTGGCATCTTTACAGGACTATAAGAATACATTTCCCAAGTGAAAACCAGGAAGCTAGCATCCCATGTCAAAAGCTTGGTTGAAATGGCTTGGATTTGCTTTCAAAAACATTAGTTTATAATCCTGTCAAAGAAATTGCTGACAAAATAAAACTGAGCTACCCATATTTTAATGGTTTAGACAATCATATTAAGAAGATGTAGCGTTCTGACAAAAAGTTTCCACATGTATCAAGAACAGATTGTTCTATTTTTACTGTGAACTCTATTTTTATCCCATGTATTTTTCTTTTCTTTGTTGTAAAGTTTAAGCCATACTTCATCTTCTAATTTCAGGTATAACTTAAAATGTAAATACTGTTCTATATGAATTTAAATGTAACTCTGTATATGTGTGTAGATCTCACTGTAACAACTATTTTTTACTATAATAAAACTATAAATCTAGTATTGATGACAAAAAAATGAGAAAAAAAATTTAAACCTTTTAGTAAATTAAGAACAGAAGAAAACTTCTTCAGCCTGATAAAGGGCATCTTGGAAAAACCTACAACTAACATCACACTGACTGAATGGCTTTCCCCTTAAGATCAAGAACAAGGCAAGAATATCTGCTCTCACCATTTTTTTTAACATTATAGTAAAAGTCCTACCAGGTTAATAAGGCAGTAGAATAAATAAAAAGCATCCAGCTTTGAAAAGAAGCAAAACTGTCTTTGTCACAGATAACGTGATTGCTTACGTAGAAAATCCTAAAATACCTGCAAAAGAGCTGATTTTTAGCAAGAACAAAGGTACAAGGTCTATGTATATTTAAAATAAAAAGAAGGGACTTCCCTGGTGGCGCAGTGGTTGAGAGTCCGCCTGCCGATGCAGGGGACACGGGTTCGTGACCCGGTCCGGGAGGATCCCACATGCCACAGAGCGGCTGGGCCCGTGAGCCACGGCCACTGAGCCTGCGCATCCGGAGCCTGTGCTCCGCAACGGGAGAGGCCACAACAGTGAGAGGCCCACTTACCGGGGAAAAAAATAAGAATTTCTAAATGGTAGAAACAAAGAGTTAGAAATTGAAATAAAATAGATACCGTTAATTTTTTAAAATACTGTATTAGTTCTCAACTGCTACATAATGAATTACCAAGTTAGCAGCTTGAAACAACAAACATCTATAATCTCACACAGTTTCTACAAGTCTGGAATCTGGGAAAAGCTTCACCAGGTGGTCTGGCTCAGCATCTCTCAGGAGGTTGCAGTCAAGATATCAGCCAGGGCTGCTGTCATCTGAAGGCTCGACTGGGTCTGGAGGATGCACTTTCAAGATCACTCATTCACGTCTTGTTAGTGGAGGCCTCCGTTCCTCGTTTATGAGGGTATCTGTTCTTCACCACATTTGACCTTCCAGTAGAGCTGTTCTCATGTTTTCCAGAGCAAGCAATCCAACAGAGAACAAGGAAGAAGCCACGATGCCTTTTACTGCCTACTCTCAGAAGTGGCATTCCATCACTTTGCCATATCCTATTGGTCACACAGACCTGGTACGATGTGTGTGCATTGCAGGGGGGACTGTACAACGGCATGAATACCAGGAGGGAAGGAGCACTGAGGGCCAACCTGGAGCCTGGCTACCACAAATAACTTTTGTGACAGCACCAAAAGATATAAAACCCTTGTGGATAAATTTAACAAAATACATGCTAAACCTCCACACTGAAAATGATAAAATAATCACTGAAAAAAATTTAAAAGACCTAAATAAAGGAAGATATATACAATGTTTATGGATTGTCAGACACAATATTAAGATATTAATATTTCCCAATGTATTGGGATTCAATGTAATCTCAATCACAATGCCACAGGTTTTTCTTAATAGAAACTGATGAGCCGATAATAAAATTTGTATGTAAATGTTAAGGATTTAAAAGAGCCAAAACAACTTTGAAAAAGAAGAACAAAGATGGAGGACTTAGACTACCTCCTACACTACATCCCCAAATAGTGTAAGACCTACACTATTTTAGGATCTAAAATAAAGCTATAATAATACAGACAGTGTGCTATTAACATAGGAGAGACATATAGATCAGTGGAACAGAATAAAATGTCCAGATATAGACCCACTCATACGGTCAATTAATTTTTGACAAAAATGCCAAAGTAATACAAGGGGAAAGGATTTTCAACAAATGTTGCTAGAACAATTGAATATCCCAGAAAGAAAATAAACTTTGAACATTGTCTTACAATATAAACAAAAGTTAACTTAAAATTGATCATTAAAGAATATATAATGAAGAAAACACATTCTCTTCAATAAGTGGTGCTGGGAAAACTGGACACTTACATGTACGAGAATGAAATTACAAAATTCTCTAACATCACATACAAAAATAAACTCAGAATGGATTAAAGACCTAAATGTAAGACCAGATACTATAAAACTCCTAGCGGAAAATATAGGCAGAATACTCTGACACAAATCGCAGCAATATTTTTTGGATCCATCTCCTAAAGTAAAGGAAATAAAAGTAAAAATAAACAAATGGGACCTAATTAAACTTAAAAGCTTTTGAAAACCATTGACAAAACAAAAAAACTACCTACTAAATGGGAAAAAATATTTACAAATGATATGACCAATACGGGATTAATATCCAATATATACAAACAGCTCATACAACTCAACATCATAAAAAAAATCCAATTAAAAAATGGGCAAAGAAACTGAATAGACATTTTTTTCCAAAGAGGAAATGCAGATGGCCGAGAAGAGATGCTCAGCATCACTAATCATCATGGAAATGCAAATCAGAACCACATGAGATATTACCTCACACCTGTCAGAATGGCTATCATCAAAAGGAACACAAACAGGGACTTTCCTGGTGGTCCAGTGGCTAAGACTCCGTGCTCCCAATGCAGGGGGCCCAGGTTTGATCCCTGGTCAGGGAACTAGATCCCACATGCCACAACTGAGAGTTTGCATGCTGCAACTAAAGACCCTGTATGCTGCAACTAAAGATCCCACGTGCCACACAAGGATCCCACATGCAGCAACGAAGATCCCGGCACAGCCAAATAAATAAGTAAATATTTAAAAAAAAGGAACACAAATAACAAATGTTGGTGAGGATGTGGAGAAAAGGGAACCCTTGTACATTGTTGGTAGGAATGTAAATTGGTGCAGCCACTGGGGAAAACAATACGGAGGTTTCTTAAGAAACTAAAAATAGAACTACTATATGACCCAGCAATTCCACTCCTGGATATATATCCAAAAATAAAAAACCACCAAAAACACTAATTTAAAAGGATACATGCACCCCAATGTTCATAGCAGCATTATTTACAATGGCCAAGATATGGAAGCAACCTAAGTGTCCATCAACAGGTGAATGGATAAAGAAGATGCAAGATACACACACACACACACACACACACACACACACGCAATGGAATACTACTCAGCCACAAAAAAGAACAAAATTTTGCCATTTACAGCAACATAGATGGACTTGGAGGACATTATGCTAAGTGAAATAAGTCAGACAGAGAAAGACAAATACCATTTGTATTTGTATTCTCTATATCCGTGAGAATATAGAGAACAAACTAGTGGTTTGTTCACAGACCACTCACAGATATAGAGAACAACCTAGCGGTTACCAGTAGGGAGAAGGCAGGTGGGGGGGGCAATATAGGAGTAGGGGAGTAAGACGTACAAACAATTAGATATAAAAGAAGCTACAATGGGTCTTCCCTGGTGGCTCAATGGTTGAGAGTCCGCCTGCCAATGCAGGGGACACGGGTTCGTGCCCCGGTCCAGGAAGATCCCACATGCCGCAGAGCGGCTAGGCCTGTGAGCCATGGCCGCTGAACCTGCGCATCCGGAGCCTGTGCTCCGCAACGGGAGAGGCCACAGCAGTGAGAGGCCCGCGTACCGTGCAAAAAAAAAAAAACAAAAGCTACAAGGTGATATTGCAAGACACGGGGAACACAGCCAATATTTTATAATAACTCTAAATGAAGCATAACCTGTAAAAATTGTGTATCACTATATTACACAACTGTAACATATAATATTGTAGAGCAACTATACTTCAATTTAAAAAATTGATCATCAGTTCCAGGAAGATGGCGGAAGAGTGAGACGCGGAGATCACCTTCCTCCCCACAGATACACCAGAAATACATCTACACGTGCAACAACTCCTACAGAACACCTACTGAATGCTGGCAGAAGACCTCAGACCTCCCAAAAGGCAAGAAACTCCCCACGTACCTGGGTAGAGCAAAAGAAAAAAGAAACAACAGAGACAAAAGAATAGGGACGGGACCTGCACCAGTGGGAGCGAGCTGTGAAGGAGGAAAGGTCTCCACACACTAGGAAGCCCCTTCGCGGGCGGAGACTGCGGGTGGTGGAGGGGGGAGCTTCGGAGCCACGGAGGAGAGCACAGCAACAGGGGTGCGGAGGGAAAAGCGGAGAGATTCCCGCACAGAGGATCGGTGCCGACCGGCACTCACCAGGCCGAGAGGCTTGTCTGCTCACCTGCTGGGGCAGGCGAGGCCTGGAGTTGAGGCTCGGGCTTCGGTCGGAGCGCCGGGAGAGGACTGGGGTTGGCGGCGTAAACACAGCCTGCAGAGGGTTAGTGCGCCACGGCTAGACGGGAGGGAGTCCGGGGAAAAGTCTGGACCTGCCGAAGAGGCAAGAGACTTTTTCTTCCCTCTTTGTTTCCTGGTGCGCGAGGAGAGGGGATTAAGAGCGCTGCTTAAAGGAGCTCCAGAGACGGGCGTGGCCGCGGCTAAAAGCGCGGACCTCAGAGACGGGCATGAGACGCTAAGGCCGCTGCTGCCGCCACCAAGAAGCCTGTGTGCGAGCACAGGTCACTCTCCACACCCCCCTTCCAGGGAGGCTGTGCAGCCCGCCACTGCCAGGTTCCCGGGATCCAGGGACAACTTCCCCGGAAGAACGCTCGGCGCGCCTCAGGCTGGTGCAACGTCCCGCAGGCTTCTGCCGTCGCAGGCCCGCCCCGCACTCCGTGCCCCTCCCTCCCCACCGGCCTGAGTGAGCCAGAGGCCCCGAATCAGCGGCTCCTTTAACCACGTCCTGTCTGAGCGAAGAACAGACGCCCTCAGGCGACCAACACGCAGAGGCGGGACCAAATTCAAAGCTGAGCCCCTGTGAGCTGTGAGAACAAAGAAGAGAAAGGGAAATCTCTCCCAGCAGCCTCAGAAGCAGCGGATTAAAGCTTCACAATCAACTTGATGTACCCTGCAGCTGTGGAATACATGAATAGACAGCGAATCACCCCAAATTGAGGAGGTGCACTTTGAGAGCAAGATTTATGATTTTTTCCCCCTTTTCCTCTTTTTGTGAGTGTGTATGTGTATGCTTCTGTGTGAGATTTTGTCTGTATAGCTTTGCTTCCACCATTTGTCCTAGGGTTCTATCCGTCCGTTTTTTGTTTTTGTTTAATTTTTTTTCTTAATAATTATTTTTTATTTTAATAACTTTATTTTATTTTATTTTATCTTATTTCTTTCTTTCTTTCTTTCCCCTCCTTCCCTCCTTTAAACAACGAATCATCCCAAATTGAGGAGGTGGACTTTGAGAGTAAGATTTATGATTTTTTTCCCCTTTTCCTCTTTTTGTGAGTGTGTATGCTTCTGTGTGAGACTTTGTCTGTATGGCTTTGCTTCCACCATTGGTACTAGGGTTCTATCCGTCCTTTTTTTTTTTTCTTTCTCTTAATAATTATTTTTTATTTTAATAACTTTATTATATTTTATTTTACTATATTTTATTTTACTTTATCTTCTTTCTTTTTCTCCTTCCTTCCCTCCTTCCTCCCTTCCTCCCTCCCTCCCTCCCTCCCTCCTTTCTTTCTTTCTTTCTACTTCTACTAATTCTTTCTTTCTACTTGTTCTCCCTTTTATTCTGGGCCGTGTGGATGAAAGGCTCTTGGTGCTGCAGCCAGGAGTCAGTGCTGTGCCTCTGAGGTGGGAGAGCCAACTTCAGGACACTGGTCCACAAGAGACCTCCCAGCTCCACATAATATCAAATGGTGAAAATCTCCCAGAGATCTCCATCTCAACACCAGCACCCAGCTTCACTCAATGACCAGCAAGCTACAGTGCTGGACACCCTATGCCAAACAACTAGCAAGACAGGAACACAACCCCACCCATTAGCACAGAGGCTGCCTAAAATCATAATAAGTCCACAGACACCCCAAAACACACCACCAGAGGTGAACCTGCCCACCAGAAAGACAAGATCCAGCCTCATCCACCAGAACACAGGCATTAGTCCCCTCCACCAGGAAGCCTACACAACCCACTGAACCAACCTTAGCCACTGGGGACAGACACCAAAAACAATGGGAACTACGAACCAACAGCCTGCAAAAAGGAGACCCCAAACACAGTAAGATAAGCAAAATGAGAAGACAGAAAAACGCACAGCAGATGAAGGAGCAAGATAAAAACCCACCAGACCTAACAAATGAAGAGGAAGTAGGCAGTCTACCTGAAAAAGAATTCAGAATAATGATAGTAAAGATGATCCAAAATCTTGGAAATAGAATAGAGAAAATGAAAGAAACATTTAACAAGGACCTAGAAGAACTAAAGATGAAACAAACAATGATGAACAACACAATAAATGAAATTAAAAATACTCTAGATGGGATCGATAGCAGAATAACTGAGGCAGAAGAACAGATAAGTGACCTGGAAGATAAAATAGTGGAAATAACTACTGCAGAGCAGAATAAAGAAAAAAGAATGAAAAGAACTAAGGACAGTCTCAGAGACCTCTGGGACAACATTAAACGCACCAACATTCGAATTATAGGGGCTCCAGAAGAAGAAGAGAAAAAGAAAGGGACTGAAAAGATATTTGAAGAGATTATAGTTGAAAACTTCCCTAATATAGGAAAGGAAATAGTTAATCAAGTCCAGGAAGCACACAGAGTTCCATACAGGATAAATCCAAGGAGAAACACGCCAAGACACATATTAATCAAACTGTCAAAAATTAAATACAAAGAAAACATATTAAAAGCAGCAAGGGAAAAACAACAAATAACACTCAAGGGAATCCCCGTAAGATTAACAGCTGATCTTTCAGCAGAAACTCTGCAAGCTGGAAGGGACTGGCAGGACATATTTAAAGCGATGAAGGAGAAGAAACTGCAACCAGGATTACTCTACCCAGCAAGGATCTCATTCAGATTTGATGGAGAAATTAAAACCTTTACAGACAAGCAAAATCTGAGAGAGCTCACCACCACAAAACCAGCTTTACAACAACTGCTAAAGGAACTTCTCTAGGCAAGAAACACCAGAGAAGGAAAAGACCTACAATAACGAACCCATAACAATTAAGAAAATGGGAATAGGAACATACATATCAATAATTACCTTAAATGTAAATGGACTAAATGCTCCCACCAAAAGACACAGATTGGCTGAATGGATACAAAAACAAGACCCATATATTTGCTGTCTACAAGAGACCCACTTCAGACCTAGAGACACATACAGACTGAAAGTAAGGGGATGGAAAAAGATATTTCATGCAATGGAAACCAAAAGAAAGCTGGAGTACCAATTCTCATATCAGACAAAATAGACTTTAAAATAAAGACTATTAGAAGAGAAAAAGAAGGACACTACATAATGATCAAGGGATCGATCCAAGAAGAGGATATAACAATTGTAAATATTTATGCACCCAACATAGGAGCACCTCAATACATAAGGCAAATACTAACAGCCATAAAAGGGAAAATCGACAGTAACACATTCATAGTAGGGGACTTTAACACCCCACTTTCACCAATGGACAGATCATCCAAAATGAAAATAAATAAGGAAACACAAGCTTTAAATGATACATTAAACAAGATGGACTTAATTGATATTTATAGGACATTCCATTCAAAAACAACAGAATACACATTTTTCTCAAGTGTTCATGGAACATTTTACAGGATAGATCATACCTTGGGTCACAAATCAAGGCTTGGTAAATTTAAGAAAACTGAAATTGTATCAAGTATCTCTTCCAACCACAATGCTATGAGACTAGATATCAATTACAGAAAAAGATCTGTAAAAAATACAAACACATGGAGGCTAAAAAATACAATACTTAATAACGAAGTGATCACTGAAGAAATCAAAGAGGAAATAAAAAAATACCTAGAAACAAATGACAATGGAGACACGACGACCCAAAACCTATGGGATGCAGCAAAAGCAGTTCTAAGAGGGAAGTTTATAGCAATACAATCCTACCTTAAGAAACAGGAAACATCTCGAATAAACAACCTCACCTTGCCCCTAAAGCAATTAGAGAAAGAAGAACAAAAAAAACCCCCAAAGTTAGCAGAAGGAAAGAAATCTTAAAAATCAGGTCAGAAATAAATGTAAAAGAAATGAAGGAAACGATAGCAAAGATCAATAAAGTAAAAGCTGGTTCTTTGAGAAGATAAACAAAATTGATAAACCATTAGCCAGACTCATCAAGAAAAAAAGGGAGAAGACTCAAATCAATAGAATTAGAAATGAAAAAGGAGAAGTAAAAACTGACACTGCAGAAATACAAAAGATTATGAGAGATTACTACAAGCAACTCTATGCCAATAAAATGGACAACCTGGAAGAAATGGACAAATTCTTAGAAATGCACAACCTGCCAAGACTGAATCAGGAAGAAATAGAAAAGATGAACAGACCAATCACAAGCACTGAAATTGAAACTGTGATTAAAAATCGTCCAACAAAGAAAAGCCCAGGACCAGGTGGCTTCACAGGCGAATTCTATCAAACATTTAGAGAAGAGCTAGCACTTATCCTTCTCAAACTCTTCCAACATATAGCAGAGGGAGGAACACTCCCAAACTCATTCTACGAGGCCACTATCACCTTGATACCAAAACCAGACAAGGATGTCACAAAGAAAGAAAACTACAGGCCAATATCACTGATGAACATAGATGCAAAAATCCTCAACAAAATACTAGCAAACAGAATCCAATAGCACATTAAACGGATCATACATCATGATCAAGTGGGGTTTATTCCAGGAATGCAAGGATTCTTCAATGTACGCAAATCAATCAACGTGATACACCATATTAACAAATTGATGGAGAAAAACCATATGATCATCTCAATAGATGCAGAGAAAGCTTTCAACAAAATTCAACACCCATTTATGATAAAAACCCTGCAGAAAGTAGGCATAGAGGGAACTTTCCTCAACATAATAAAGGCCATATATGACAAACCCACAGACAACATTGTCCTCAATGGTGAAAAACTGAAAGCATTTCCACTAAGATCAGGAACAAGACAAGGTTGCCCACTCTCACCACTCTTATTCAACATAGTTTTGGAAGTTTTAAGCACAGCAATCAGAGAAGAAAAGGAAATAAAAGGAATCCAAATTGGAAAAGAAGAAGTACAGCTGTCACTGTTTGCAGATGACATGATACTATACATAGAGAATCCTAAGGATGCTACCAGAAAACTACTAGAGCTAATCAATGAATTTGGTAAAGTAGCAGGATACAAAATTAATGCCCAGAAATATCTGGCATTCCTATACACTAATGATGAAAAATCTGAAAGTGAAATCAAGAAAACATTCCCATTTACCATTGTAACAAAAAGAATAAAATATCTAGGTAGGTGTATTCAACCTAAGGAGACAAAAGACCTGTATGCAGAAAATTATAAGACACTGATGAAAGAAATTAAAGATGATACAAATAGATGGAGAGATATACCATGTTCTTGGATTGGAAGAATCAACATTGTGAAAATGACTCTACTACCCAAAGCAATCTACAGATTCAATGCAATCCCTATCAAACTACCAATGGTATTTTTCACAGAACTAGAACAAAAAATTTCACAATTTGTATGGAAACACAAAACACCCCGAATAGCCAAAGCAATCTTGAGAAAGAAAAACGGAGCTGGAGGAATCAGGCTCCCTGACTTCAGACTATACTACAAAGCTACAGTCATCAAGACAGTATGGTACTGGCACAAAAACAGAAAGATAGATCAATGGAACAGGATAGAAAGCCCAGAGACAAACCCACGCACATATGGTCACCTTATCTTTGATAAAGGAGGCAGGAATGTACAGTGGAGAAAGGACAGCCTCTTCAATAAGTGATGCTGGGAAAACTGGACAGGTACATTTAAAAGTATGAGATTAGATCACTCCCTAACACCATACAGAAAAATAAGCTCAAAATGGATTAAAGACCTAAATGTAAGGCCAGAAACTATCAAACTCTTAGAGGAAAACATAGGCAGAACACTCTATGACATAAATCACAGCAAGATCCTTTTTGACCCACCTCCTAGGGAAATGGAAATAAAAACAAAAATAAACAAATGGGACCTAATGAAACTTCAAAGCTTTTGCACAGCAAAGGAAACCATAAACAAGACCAAAAGACAACCCTCAGAATGGGAGAAAATATTTGCAAATGAAGCAACTGACAAAGGATTAATCTCCAAAATTTACAAGCAGCTCATGCAGCTCAATAACAAAAAAACAAACAACCCAATCCAAAAATGGCCAGGAGACCTAAATAGACATTTCTCCAAAGAAGATATACAGACTGCCAACAAACACATGAAAGAATGCTCATCGTCATTAATCATTAGAGAAATGCAAATCAAAACTACAATGAGATATCATCTCACACCAGTCAGAATGGCCATCATCAAAAAATCTAGAAACAATAAATGCTGGAGAGGCTGTGGAGAAAAGGGAACCCTCTTGAACTGTTGGTGGGAATGTAAATTGATACAGCCACTGTGGAGAACAGTATGGAGGTTCCTTAAAAAACTATAAATATAACTACCATATGACCCAGCAATCCCACTACTGGGCATATACCCTAGGAAAACCATAATTCAAAAAGAGTCATGTACCACAATGTTCATTGCAGCTCTATTTACAATAGCCAGGACATGGAAGCAACCTAAGTGTCCATCAACAGATGAATTGATAAATAAGATGTGGCACATATATACAATGGATATTACTCAGCCATAAAGAGAAACGTAATTGAGTTATTTGTAGCAAGGTGGATTGATTTAGAGTCTGTCATACAGAGTGAAGTCAGAAAGAGAAAAACAAATACTGTGTGCTAACATATATATGGAATCTAAAAAAAAATGGTTATAAAGAACCTAGGGGCAGGACATGAATAAAGATGCAGATGTAGAGAATGGACTTGAGGACACGGGAAGGGGGAAGGGTAAGCTGGGACGAAGTAAGAGACTAGCGTTGACTTATATATACTACCAAATGTAAAACAGATAGCTAGTGGGAAGCAGCCACATAGCACGGGGACAACAGTTCAGTGCTTTGTGACCACCTAGAGGGGTAGGATAGGGAGGGTGGGAGGGAGACGCAAGAGGGAGGAGATATGGGGATATATGTATATGTATGGCTGATTCACTTTGTTATAAAGCAGAAACTAACACACCATTGTAAAGCAATTATACTCCAATAAAGATGTTAAAAAAATAAATAAAACATTCGGGCTTCCCTAGTGGCGCAGTGGTTGAGAGTCAGTCTGCCTGCCAATGCAGGGGACATGGGTTCGTGCCCCAGTCCGGGAAGATCCCATATGCCGTGGAGCAGCTAGGCCTGTGAGCCATGGCCGCTGAGCCTGCACGTCCGGAGCCTGTGCTCCGCAACGGGAGAGGCCACAACAGTGAGAGGCCCGTGTACCTCAAAAATAACTAACTAAATAAATAGTAAATAAAATAAAACATTGGAAAAAAAAAAGAAAGTGAATGGTAAACAAATTGTGTTATAATAGAATACTACTCACCAGTAACAAGGAACAAACTATTGACATAAATAAGCTAGACACAAAAAAGTGTATAGTGTATGATTTCATTTATAGAAACCCTAGAAAAGACAAATTTAATTTAAGGTGATCCAGAATAGATCAGTGGTTACCTAGAGTGAGAGTAGAGGACCGACTGCAAAAGGCCAATTGGGAACTCAACAGAAATGTGCTATATCTTGTTTATGGTGGTGTTTAAATGGCTGTATACATTCATTGAAACTCATTAAACTGTA
Organism: Aethalodelphis obliquidens; assembly: GCF_003676395.1. Taxonomy (NCBI): domain Eukaryota; kingdom Metazoa; phylum Chordata; class Mammalia; order Artiodactyla; family Delphinidae; genus Aethalodelphis; species Aethalodelphis obliquidens. The sequence goes on along the minus strand of NW_020837965.1, from coordinate 3,834,573 downwards.
CACTTAAAATAGATGTGTTTTATTGTATGTAAGTTATACCTCAACAAAATTAATTAAAACATTGTTCAAAAAATACATTCATGGGACTTCCCCGGTGGCACAGTGGTTAAGAATCCACCTGCCAACGCAGGGGACACGGGTTCGAGCCTGGTCCGGGTAGATCCCACATGCCGTGGAGCAGCTAATCCTGTGAGCCACAACTACTGAGCTTGCACTCTAGAGCCCGTGAGCCACAAATACTGAGCCCGCACGCCACAATTACTGAAGCCTGAGCACCTAGAACCCGTGCTCCACAACAAGAGAAGCCACCACAATGAGAAGACCACGCACGGCAACAAAGAGTAGCCCTCACTCGCCGCAACTAGAGAAAGCCTGCACATAGCAATGAAGACCCAACGCAGCCAAAAATAAATACACAAATAAATAAATACATTCATGTGGTTGAAAACAGCAACTAGTACAAAAAGCTAGACATTGAAAACTTAGTCCTCTCCCACACCAAATATCCAGACCTCCAAACACCCCATCTCCCTACCCAAAGGTAACCACTATTCCCAGTGATTTTATGCATTAGTCAAAATTGTCCACGTGTATATGTGAATACACCTCTATATTGGTATTTGTATATAGATATTTACGTAGCTACACATGCACAGACACACACATATACTTTGTTTACAGGCAAGTAGACATCTTTTGTATTATAGCAGGTGCTTCTGGCGCCTGGCGTCTCATTTTCTCATACCACCTCTGATTTCTGCTGTGACAGATTCCCACCTTGAACACCAGCACTTTCTTCAAAGCCACAGGAGCCTGCTCAGTCCACAGGGAAAGGCAGCCAGAAGTAGGAGGCAGTTAACACCACGGAACAACCTTAACCAGTGAAGGATGGGCTTCGTTAATAAATATCCCAGCCTTCCTTCTTACCAACAAGACAGACAATTCTGGGAGACAGACATTCTGTGTGTTTTTCAAAGGTCTGGGCTTATTCGGGCTTCTTTTGGCTATAGCAACAACTCAGTACGTACTTTATTTGCATTTTCTGTCTCACTCTCTTCACTCCCTGATTTATTTTTCCTGGGATCTCTTCCTAAATAAACTACTCGCACCCACGTCCTTGTCCGAGGCTCTCTTTTAAGGGAACACAAACCAAGCCATATACACACCTTATTTTTTTAACAATATATTTTGTAGGTTGCACCGTATTAGCCCATACGATCTACCACATTGCATCTCAAATATACTCCACTGTATGGATGTACCAGTTTTTATAACCATCCCCCCATCAGTAGATATTCAGGTTGTTTATAGTTTCTTGCTACTGTATACAATGTTTTTCAAAACATCATTTTGCATATATCTTTGTAAGTTAAATCTCTAGAGATGGAATGGATAAGGCAAAGGGGTGGCCATGGTAGTCTTTAAATAGGAGGCATCCCTAATATGACTCACCTGTAAAATCTTACCTGTACACATAGCTTTTCAGTCACAAATCTGGGGTGTATTGATGTGCAACTATCCCTATCAGAGCTGATGCAAGGCTGTAATCCTACATCCTATGGCCCTTCTGCTCAACTCTCTAGCCCTCTTTTCCATGGATCAACCTGTCATCTCACTGTGAACTAAATACCAGTACAATCAGGAGGAGGCCTGAGACAGAAAGAGTAAGAACACAAGCTAAAATACAGAGAAATGGAAACAGAGGGAAACTATATGCAAAACCATTCGTTGATTGCCAGGCAAGTTAGAAAAGTTAGAAAAAGTTAGAAAATACTCCTTATTCACAGAAGGAGTAAAGAGAACTGGACTAGGGATCAGGAAGTTCTAGTTCTCTCTCAGCCAAACAAGTGGCGTCCTTGGATAAAGTAGTCTCCCTTTGCCTCAATTTCCTCATTTGTAAAATGAAGAAGTGGGCCTAAGTCATTCTTTCTGGAGCCCTCCTCACCCTGATATTCCAGTTTCTACGACCCAGGCAGTTTGTAGAAATGGCTACGTTATATACCAAGGTGTCAACCCAGCCACCATCTGTTAAAAACTCCTCTCTCAACCACAGGCAGATGCTAGAAGATACAGGCACACCTTAGAGATATTGCAGGTTTGGGTCCAGAACACCATAATATAGCTAATATCACAATAAAGTGAGACACACCAAAATTTTTGATTTCCCAGTGATATAAAAGTTATGCTTACACTCTACTACTGTAGTCTATGAAGTGTGCAATAGCATTATGTGTAAAAAAAAATGTACATAACTTAATTAAAGAATACTCTCTTACTAAAAATTGCTAAATATGATCTGAGCCTTCAGCAAGTTGACATCTTTTTGCGATAGTAACACCAAATATCACTAATCACAGGTCACCATAACAAACATAACAATAATGAAGTTTGAAATATTGTGAGAATTACCAACATGTGGCACAGAGACATAAAGTGAGCAAATGCTATTGGAAAAATGGCATCAATAGCCTTGCTTGATGCAAGGTTGCCACAAAGCTTCAATTTGTTAAAAAAAAAAAAAGCATTATCTGCAAATAAATACCAGTAAAATGAGGTGTGCCTATACTATGTGAGCTGCCTCCCACTTTAAATCACAACAGAAATGCATATACCTCAAGAACAAATGCAAACATCCCTGAGAATAGGGAGACCTTTTTGCTTGTAACCATCAGTCAGAGCCGATTTCTGCAGAGCACTCTCTGGGAACAATGCTTTAACCCCCATGGGGAGCTGGAGCTCAGGCTGTAGGGTCAGAAGGACCTGAACTCAAATCCTAGTTCCTCCACACATTACCTATATGGCCTTGACTAGCTCTGTAGAGATGAGGCAAATAAAGCTACTTTGTCGGCCTGCTGGGAGAACTAGAAGAGACGTTAAACAGTAAACTTGTACCTCGGGCTGAGTGTGAGCTTCCAAAGTTGTGGTAAAAAAAGTCAGCTAAAGCCCAGATGAAGTGGTTGACTTGCATTTGAGGGCCATGTTAACCTGTATCACACACACACTAGCACACATTTTTGAGAGCTATATACTTGCTATAAACTGAATGTTTGTGCCCCCTCCCATTCATATATTAAATCCTATGCCCCAGTGTGATGCTCTTAGGAGGTGGGGCTGATCTCAGGTGGTCTTGGCCTTCAGCGGCTTGAAGCAGGATATCAGTTCCCTGGCCAGAGATTGAAGTCAGGCTGCGGCAGTGAGAGCGCTGAATCCTAACCACTAGGCCAGTGGCCAGTGACAAGGGCCTGGCCTGCTGGCTTTGTAGAAATGAATGTCCACAAGAGATGGAAAGTAGTGAAACAAGTAAAGTGTTTATCAGGAGGAAAAAGGGTACGTGTGAATAGACTCAAATGGCAGTCTCAGAGAGAGAGTCGAGCCCTCGTGGTAGTTTGAATCACTTATATGGGGCATTTCTTCCAGGTATCCTCTGCCAGTCATCTGGCTTTGCCTGGCTCTGAGTCTGTGTTTGGTTTCTCCCAGGGTCCTCCCCCGTGTGCGCATGCATCTCTTAGCCAAGATGGATTCTAGCGAACAAGCCCATGTGTAGGTTGACATCACCTACTATGGGGCGGCGCCCCCTCCCTTTTTGACTCCCAAGGAGTCTTTCTGTGCATGTGTAGTCGGGAAGGTCTCCTTGACCTCAAGAATGAGAAATAGGTGGTGTCTTTATCTTTTACCTGGGCAGGGCACCTGCTATTATCTTCATTTTGGAGTATTTTTGCACAGGAAACAAACTCCAGCTGCTCAGCCTGGGGCCCATCTATCTCCTGCCTCAGGGCCTTTGGGAGGTGATGGGTCATGAGGGTGGAGACCTCATGAATGGGGTTAGTACCCTTATAAAAGAGGCCCCAGAGAGGTTCCTAGCCCAGCTGGCACGTGAGAATGCAGTAAGAAGATGGCCATCTCTGAACCAGGAAGCAGATTCTCACCAGACACCAAATCTTCCAGAGCTTTGGTCTGGGCCTTCCCAGCCCCTGGAACTGTGAGAAAGAAACTTTGCTTACAAGCCACCCAGTCTGTGGTATTTTTGTTACAGCCCAAATAGACTAAGATAGTACTAATGCTATATACTAATCTTTCACCATTATTTAACAGCCTTGTTTCACAAATTTAACAACAAAATTCTGTTGCTATGAATATTTAGGGTATTTCCAATTTCCATTTATAAGTAATGAGTCAATGAATTATCTCATATATACTCATCTTTGACACTATCACTTAACAGCTCCTAAACAGATACTAGACAACCAGAACTTTTGTGTGGGGAAGGGCCTAGATAATAATTGCACAAGACACAAGTGAACCCCAAGTTCATCCAAAAAGTATTTGCTGAGCTTCTAGAAGCTAAGCACTGTCCAGGCACACTTCTATATCACCTTACACTGCTGCCCCGAAGGGGTACACGTGTGCCTCTTTTTATGCAGTGGATGTGGTTTTGTCATGTAAATTGGATTCTTATCAAATGGGAGATGAGACAAGAGCTGAGGTTTAAATACTATTATTTCTCAGCTTCCCATAGACCAGAAAGCAAGAAGAAACTCTTCAGAGAAGTGAAAGGAGAGGACAGAGTAGTCGGGAATACAAAGGACCCCAAACTGAATATGGTGTATCTTGTTTTCTCCAGTCATCAGAACATGAGAGTCCAGCCACCTGGGTGCAGTTTCAACATAATTTATTCAACACGTCAACTATTTACCAAGCATCAATTACAGCCAATAATAACTCAGCTATCATTCACTGCGGCAGACTAGAGTAGGGGTTAGGAGTGCAGGCTCTGCCTTTAAAAGAGTGAGGTCAATCTATACGGAACAATCTGTATGATAATAAGCGACTAAAGTAAGGTGCAAAACTGTGCAGCAAAACCTGCCGTGTGTATAAAGAGGAGAGGATATATATGCTTGTTTATGCACTTTATAACTCTGGAAAGATTCATAAATACTGGCGAAAGTAGCATTACTTCTAGCCTTGATGCAGTAACAGGAACCAGATTTACCCTCCTTCCTTAAACAGCTTTAAAAAAAAAAGACGAGGAAACAATGGTTTAAGACACTGTGCAGCAGACAGTGCTGGAAGGGTCGCTGATGGCTGACGGAAGGAAAAGGAAGAAAGTGGCCGTATAACTGCCCAGCTTACTACTAGGAGGTCCTTTCCAGGTGGAACCCAGTGCTCTCCCTGAGTTAAGGGGGCAGAGCTTGCATTCAGGGTGCCCAAAGCAGCTAGACTGACAGGGCAGAAGGTCAGAGAAGAGAGAGCTCCTGGGACTTGCAGAGGATTCCCTCTAGTCATTGCCTGAGTGCCAGTCGGTGCATGTGCGAGAAGCTACCAGAGGCTGGGAAAGAACCACCGCAAAGCAAGCAAGCCCAACAATTTCCCGACTGTACGCTGGGCTGGAACCAGTTCACGTTCCTGCCAGCCCAAAGGGAAAGACCTCATAATAAGCTGGGCATGGGGTAAAATCCTCGGAAGTGGGAACAAACTAGACCTAGACAAAAGACTATTCTGGATCTGCATAATAAAGCATAGAAGTGAAGCCTCCTGGGTGAATGACTGAGGGGCAGAAAAGGGGAACTTGGGGATCAGGGTCAGGGCGTGAAGTATAACTACCTGTTCACTGTACACCTTTTTGCAGTGTTTGGAACTTTTACTGTGTGTATATATTCCTTTTTTTAAACTTTATTTTTTAAAGAAGGAAGGCTTTGGAGTCAGACTGTCTGAGAATCTGGCTCCATCTCTTGTAAGCTGACTCAGGCAAGTCACTGAAACACTTCAAGCCTCGGGTTTCTCATGGGTGCAATGGATTTCTTTGGATCGTTGTGAAGATTAATTGAAATGTTTATATAAGAGCTAGCAGTATCTGGCACTCCTGTACAAATGTTGGTTTTGCTTCCCTCTAACCCATGTTTCTGGCAAAAGCACCCCATTTTTCCTTTGGGGAAAACACCCCTGCCCCACTCATCCATTTGTTTCAGGTGACCATGACTACCCTCCAGTTCCGGAGATGGGCATGTTATTATGGTCTCAGGGCCTTTGGGGGTGATTAGGTCATGAGGGTGGAGGCCTCAGGAGTGAGATGAGTACCTTAGATAAGAGACCCTGGAGAGTTTCATCATCCCTTCTGCCAAGTGTGGTTATAGCAAAAATGACCATCTAGGAAGCAGGTAGATACAGAATCTACCAGTACCTTGATCTTGAACTTCCCAGCCTCCAGAACTATAAGAAATAAATTTCTGTTGTTTCTGACCAATCACCACATTTCATGCCCCTGGACAGCAACTAAATTAAATTGGTCTAACGAGAGTAGTGTCCAGACGTTTGCTAAAAATGTTGGGAAAGAGACGCCATTTTTTTCAGGATTTTTCAGGGCTGCAAAGCGAACAGACTGAAGCTGCTGGTGGTCATTTTCGGGGCACCAGCTTGAGAATGAAACCAAGACAGAAGAAAATGAAGCCAAGAATTGGAAAGAGATATGGTCTTGATGGTGTCATTTGAGAACAGGGATGAGTGATGCTTAATGGCAGCTTCTGTCACTTGCAACCAGAAGAGGCCTGACAAATTCAGTAGCAATCATCATTATTCAATTCATTCAACAAGCTCTGAGCCCAGATTAGGTGCCAGAAATTGTGCCAAGAGCTAGGCGTTCGAACGTGAGATCCCTGCCTTTAACAAGTTTATGGTCTAGTGGAGGAGACAGACACACAAAGTGACAACTGCTAGAACAGAGATATTCTCAGGGTTCTGTAGGTGAGACATCTAGACCATCCTGGGAGGAGGGGCTAGCCATCCAGGAAGACTTTGTGAGGAGTGATGCCTAAACTGAGGCTCAGTGGATGCCAGAGAAGTGGCCACGAGAAAAGAGGAAGTAAGCACATTCTAAACAAAGAGGTAAAGCGAGGCAGATGGGTTCAGACATGAGGGGTCAGTGGAGATAGATGAGGCTAAAGAAATAAGCAAGAAAAAAATCATGAAGCACTTTGTATGTCATGCCCTAGAGCTTGGACTTTGTATCCTGATCATTGTGGGATGCTATTCAAAGACTTAAAACAGGGGAGACGTATGATCAGATTTTTGTGTGGAAAATAGACTAGAAGGAAAGACAGGTAAGGAAGACCAATTAAAAGGATGTGGGAGTAATCCATGCTTGACATGATGAGAGACTAAGTTAAGAAATTAGGAGCAGGGATGGAGAGAGTGAAAGAATGAATTAAAAAAAAAAAAGAATTTGAAAAGTTTTAAGGAGAAAGAATTGACTGGATTTGATGCTGAAGGATAATGTATTTCAGTTTGGAACATTAAAATAGGAATATTAGGGCTTCCCTGGGGGCACAGTGGTTGAGAGTCCGCCTGCCGATGCAGGGGACACGGGTTCGTGCCCCGGTCCGGGAAGATCCCACATGCCACAGAGCGTCTGGGCCAGTGAGCCATGGACGCTGAGCCTGCGCGTCTGGAGCCTGTGCTCCGCAACGGGAGAGGCCACAGCAGTGAGACGCCCGCGTACCGAAAAAAAATTTAAAAAAAGAAAAATAGGAATATTAGTTAACAATTTTATAGCACTTACTCCCCAGCAAGTCCTGTTACAAGTGCTTTACACAAATTAACTCACTCAATCCAGCACCATGAGGTAGATACTACTGAGATTTCTCGTTTTACAGATGAGGAACTGGGTCTCTGAGAGGTAAAATAACTTGCCTGAGGTTACAGTCTAGTAAGTGGTATAACTGCAACCCCAAAAGGGGCAACCTAGGACCCAAGCCTGTGTTATTGACCATGAACACGTACATTGTTTAAAAGGTAGACAAAAAACTAAGAGCAGCTGGCCAAGAAAATAAAAACAAATGACTAGGAAAACAGAGGGAAGCCTGGAGAGCTCAGTGTCACAGAAATAAGGAAGGTGAATGCCAGTTTCTTACTTCAGTTGTAATTAAATACCCAATCAGGTAACTGGAGGAAGACAGGCCGAGCTTAGCTGAGAAAAGATGGGAGGCACTTCCACACATATTATCTCCTTTATTTTTCACAGTTCTGTGAAATAGGTGTTTTCATAGCCCAAATTTCTAGATGCGGAAACCGAGGCTTAGAGAGATCAGGGGACTTCACAAGGTCACTCAGCTGGTACGTGACCCAGCCATTTCTCAGACCTGGACATCGCAGGCATTCTGTGCTTGGTTCACCATAGTGCTGCTGTCCAGGTGCCCAGGGCTGTACCAGGGTGGGAGGAGGGGCATACAAGGATGGTCACATCCCTGCTCCCAGTGGGTCTGTAATCTTGTTGCTCAGATGAGGTTATAACAAATGAAAACATAACAGTCATAAGAAAGCAGCATATAGGTGTGTGCCTGGTTAAGTGATACAGACTCTGGGCACCTAGAGCAGGTGAGGAGGCATCAGAGAGCTGGTGGACATGGGCTGGGTATTGAAGGACAGGCCGAGTATAAAAATGAAAGGATATGGGGCATTTCCAGGAATTGGGCCCTCACCTGTATGCTCTGAGCCAGTGATAGGCATCTGCTGTTTCCACCTGTGCAACATCTCTGCTCTGTTCTTCTATTGTCCTTTGAATTTTCCTCCCCATTGAGAACCCATGTGGTTTGGATAGGGGTGGCCCCAATCCTCCCTCAGATTCCAGGGGCGGGCACTTGATGCCAGTCTGGTCAATCACTGGGCTTCATTTCTCCGAACACAATGATTGGCTCTGAACCCAATCCAGCCCGCTGATCTCACACATAATCTTATGTGTGTGCTGGAACTTTGGGAGGGAGAAACTCTCCCTGAGACAGCTGCCTGCAGGAATGACATTAGCTTGGAGATGCTGGGGGCCATGTTGTGTAGAGGTCTGCCTGGGCATGAACCCACACTGAGGAAAGGGGACAGGAGACAGAGCGATCTGATGATGATAAGGTTTAGGATCCAGCCACGGCTGACTGCAAACATCCCTGGACTCTTCAGTTACTACAACTAATAAATTCCCTTTGTTGTTTATGCCAGTTTGCATTGGGATTTCTGTCACTGGCAGGTGAAAAGGGTCTGATTGACACAACCCCCCAAAGGTGATGAACTCCAGGAATCCAAAGTTAGGGTCTGTCTGCCTTCTCCAGACGATAGGAGAGGAGGTATAGTAGTAAGGTAAGGTCCATGAAAGACACAAGGGCTATGGGCTTCTGTAGAGGGTGAGATCGGTATACACTTCACAGAAATGACTTTAGTTTCAAGGGTATCTCAAAAGCTGGATGACATTCTACCAACTGACATTTAGGCAAGTGCAGCATGGGAGGAAAGGGATTGTCTCACAGGTGAAAGCAGAGAAAGAGAAGAATGCGGGGCATATTCAGGGTGTATCGCAAGGTCAGGTTTGGCTAGAGGACGAAGATGTGAGGGGCAACTCTGAAAGGTCAGGTTGCAAAGGTGCGTTGGAAGGCCCCAAGCATCTGGAAGTGTATTTGGGGGATGCTTACGGATGCAGATATGACAGTTTCATGACATGTTCCTCCTCCAAGGTCTCTAGAAATGTTTGCATTCCAGAGAAACCAGAGCAGGCTCTCAGGATGTCATAAAGCAGTAAAGAGCTAAGTGTCCAGGTAAGAGAGGAAAGAGATGGTTTTGTTCTCCGGCCCCACTCTGTGGGCAGGAGAGCATATCGTGTCCTCCGGGCCCAGATTCCTCCTCCCTGCTCCCGCTGAGCCCAGGACAGGAGATTAGGTGGATCCTCATGCAGGCACCTTCTCCAGGAGGAGCTTCCCAACCAGGGGCCCCTCGAGGCACCCCAGCCCTAGGAAGGGGGAGTGGTCTGAGTTTCCTGGGGGCGTGCAGCTCCCCTCAGCCTCCCCTGTGGCGCCTCGCAGCACCTCTCAGCAGCCACTGCTGAGGAGGGGATGTGTCCCTGCTGCTTGAGTTAATTACAGTAATTATACCTGCTCTCTCTTCGGCTCTGGTTGCCTTTGTTCCCAGTTTCCTGCCGGCTCATTTGCAAATCTAATCACTCTGTGGATTGATTTAAAGGAAAAAAAAAAAGAAAGAAAGAAAGAAAGAACGGGATAAAGAGACAAAGATAGGGAGCAGAGAATGTGGGAGGGAAAAAGTGGGGGTGGGAGTGGGCTGAGAAGAGGGGGAGGAGTGGAGATGGAGGGAGAGTGGTGGGCAAAGCGGATAAGCGCATCAGAGAAAGGAAAGGACGCTACGAGCACCTAGCTCAGGTGAGGAGGCTCATGGAGCCGTGGACAAGGGTTGGGAATTGAGGACGGGCCAAGCATAGAAGTAGGAGGATTTGGGGCATTTCCAGGGACCGGGCCCTCACCTGGGTGCTCTGAGCCAGTCAGAGGCATCTGCTGTTTCCACCGGTGCAGCATCTCTGCCGGGTTCTTCTATTGTCCTTTGAGGGACCACTCCTCCCCATTGAGAACCCATGTGGTTTGGATAGGACTGCCCCACTTCTCCCTCAGATTCCAGGGGCGGGCACTTGATGCCAGAGTCACCCCCAGGCCCGGAAGGTGGGACTGCGAGACCACCGTCTCCATAGCTCTCAGGCCTTTCCACAGAGTCCCCAGTTTCTCTCCAGACAAGGCTGGTCTGGCACAGGTGACAGGAAGCTGGAAGAGCCCCAAATTCCAACAACACCAGTAGATATCCCTGCTCCGTAAATATTGCTCTTCCAGGTATTTGTGGGATTTGGGCTCATCCAGAACACCTGCCCGGTCTTTCAGCATCAGATGGCTGAGAGGTGGGAGTGAGGGCTCATGTAGGAAGCAGGAAGGAAGCAGAAAGTACTCAGGAGAGAAATCTGGGAGCTGGGTGCTGAGTTTTTCTCTCTCACCCCAATCACACCCTGGAGACTCTTAGGGAAATATCCTGGCTGTGATATTGTGATTTATACTAAATAAATACATATGTATATATCTGGTCTTTATTCTGTTTCTGGCACAGAGCTCCTAAAACCCTTGGAATGTCCTAAGTGATAAGAGCTGTAAAGGTGTCTCCGTGTTCATAACAAGCCCCTTTCAACCACACCTGAGTATACGTTAATGTGAGGTGACTTCTGGAAAGCACCTAAGGGTGGGGGCTGGCTGCCAGGAGAACAGCCATGTGAAGAGAGGGTTGGAACTTTCAGTCCCACCCACTGGATTCTAGGGCAGGGAAAGGGGCTGGAGGTTGTCAGTTGTCGATGGCCAGTGATTTAATCAATCATGCCTATGTAATGAAACCTGTACTAAAAAACCCAAAAGGATGGGGTTCAGAGTGTTTCCAAGCTGGGGTGCCAGAACCCTTCCATGCACCACTGAGCTGGACCCCAATCCTCTTGAGGACAGAAAGTCCTTTGTTCAGGACCTCATCTTATGTATCTCTTCAGCTGGATGTTGATTCGTATTCTTTAATATTCTTTGTAATAAACTGGTAATCTAGTGAGTAAACTAGCTTCCTGAGTTCTGTGAGCAGCTCTAGCAAATTAATTGAACGCAAGGAGGGGCTCATGAGAACCTCTGATTTATAGCCAGTTGGACAGAAGAAGCACAAGTAACAACCCAGGCTGGCAACCGGCATCTGAAGTACAGGGCAGTCTTGTGGGGCTGAGCCCTTAACCTGCGGAGTCTGATGCTACCTCCAGGTAGATAGTGTCAGAACTGAGTTAAATTGTAAGACACCCAGCTGGTTTTGAAGAATTAATTGGTGTGGGAAAAAACCCCACACGTCGTGACCAGAATCATAGCTCAAGGATTTTCCAAATGTGCTCTGAGGAGCACTGAGATTCCATGGAGAATCCCCACGGGGAAGGGGGCAAGTGGGCATGTATAACACACTCCTTTCAATGACATTTATCCAGTTCATATATTGGGTTTCACCTGAACTTTTGTTTGAAAATAATACAAATTTAAGAAGAAAAGAATTTCCTACTATAAAGGATTAAAAAAACTGATCTACTTCTGAACAACTTCTCACCTGTCAGGTAGGGTAAACTGTGACTTAAATGGATCAAGTCGCCTATTCAAATCACATGACAATCAGATCACAGGCCTTTTAACTCACGGTCAAGGGAGATTTTCACCACCCCATTCTGCTTGTCAGGATATAAGGGGAATGATGCCAGGGATCTTGCCAAAGCTCCTGACTCTTCTTGGGCTCCTGTGAAATGAGGGGAATGTGGCTGATAGCATTACCCTGCCAGAAGCCCTCAGTGAATCCAGGAATCCTCACTCCTCAGTCCTCTGGATGAGTGCAATAGGCAGAGTGCATTTTCTGGAATGGCTGCAACTATATTTCCAATCCCATGTGCTCTTCCCAGAACCTTGCCATCACCAACAACAACACCCTATCAAGAACTAGAATCTATTTTTTCTCCTCTTGATACAGGAAGGGACTTTGTGATTGCCACAAAGAACAAGATATGGTGAAAGTGATGCTGCATAACTTTCCAAGTTGAGTTAGAACTAAGGCAATACAACTTCTACCTGGCGTTTTCATTTGGGAAGCTCACCGTTGGAACCCAGCCACCATGCTGTGAGGAAGCCCAAGCTACATGGAGAAACCATGTGTAGGTGTTCTGGCAACAGCCCCAGCAAAGGTCCCAGCCAACAGTCAGCATCAACTGTTAGACATGAGAGTGAGGAAACCTTCAGATAATTCTAAACCCAGATGTTGAGTCACCCCCAGCTTCTGAGTCTCCCAACGCTGTGGAACAGAAACAAACCATCTTTACTGTGCCCTGTTCAAATTCCTGACAGAGTCTGTGAGCAATTATTTTATGCCACTAGGTTTTGGGGTAGTTTGTTACATGGCAATGGATAGCCAGAACAGATGCTATCCAGAAGCTGGAGCAGATACTCCCCATATCAAGTTAGATGCAGTTAAGCAAGCAACCAACAACGAGGGATCCCAAGAATAGAGTTGATGCCATGAATCCAAGCCCTCAGCTACTACCTGAATTTACCCTCAGCACTTCCAGTTAATTCTCAAGAGAAGGTCAGAGTTCAGGTAAGCATGGAGGCAGAAGTGGGAATGGGAGTGGGTGTCAACTCCCCACAATGGATTCAGACAATGTTTACTAAGTACCTACCATGAGTCAGACACAGAACAGAGTCCCCGCCCTATAGGAGCACAGTATAATTGGGGAGGCAGACACATCTACACTCAGAAGTAATTATAATGCAAAGTTAAGTTGCTATTAAAAATAAAAGTACTCTAGGAGATTTTGGAAATAAGAATGTCAGCCTTAAATGTTTCATATTCTGGGATGGTTCTTATCCACTCATAGGTATAAATGATACTCACCTTATGGTTCTCAGCCCTTAGAATTCAAATCTCTCAGTCCAATCCTTGTAATACAAGATCTATGGTACACCCTTGCTTTGGAAAGTCAAGGGCTTAATAAATGTCTTTATATACTTTATATAACCCTAGGGAAGCAAATGTTATTTGTACCCAAAAATCCATGCTCCCATTCTCCAGAATAATAAGACCCATGGTATTTCCAGGTTAATAGCTGCTTGGAATGAGGGTTATGTTTCTCAGCCTCTGCCTCCTTGAAGCTATATGTGGCTAAGTGACCAATGGGATGTACAGTAGGTGATGTATGAAACTTCTGAGTTGCATCCTTAAAAGGAGAGGGTATGCCCTTCTTAGCACTATTTCTGCCTCCTTCCTAGCTGGAATGAGGATGGGGTATTGAGCCGTTCTGGATGATAAGATGAGAGAAATGCCTTAGAAATTGCAGAACCCAGCTCCCTTGCACGTTGGAACCCAGTCCAGCTGTGGTCTGCCTGGTAGAGCCTGGCAAATAAACTCTAGTCTTGTTTAAGGCACTATTATTTGAAGGGTCTCTGTTACTAAATCAAATCCTACCCCAAAAGTCCATTAACTTAAGTT